>NC_079222.1:6469760-6517260 GCF_029633865.1 Lampris incognitus
GAAATCTTAAAACTTGACAAGACCGGAGTGGCTCAGCCGCAAGTTCCCTGAAGTAGTCCTGATGGGTTCGAACACCAGCCTGCGTTTGGGGAGTGTTGCACATCAATTTGGAAAGACAAACCCCCGTCTACTCAACGTACTTGCTTCCATCAATCAGTTTTACAACAATGGGAGCAGGGATCGGGTCCCGTATTCTGGGCTGCCTGGTTTTTAATGTGGCTGCCCTGACTTGGGTTTTGCAGCAGCTATTCATCACATGGTACAGTGCAATGACAAAGGAAGCTAATGAGAGTACTTGCTGACGCTGAGCAGCGGAGGCTGTTAATGGGGAGAACAGATGTATATGGGTGGTGGGCTGTGGTAAATGAGTGATTATCCTGGGAGACTGGCAGACCGCCTTGTCATCCAATAAATAAAGGAAAACAACACCTAGAGAAAAGACGTGTGCTGTATTTTTTTATTTACATTTCTTTTTAAAAAATTTTGTTATTTATTTGCTTTTATTTTTATTTTACTTTGTATTCCAACTGCTGCTGAGGCCGTTCGCGGTATTGATCCATGCATGTGTTATGATTCTGTGGGCATCACAGTCTGCACTGAATCCAAGAACCGAACTTGAAGGATTTAATAAGTTCTGGTCCATTAATGTCACTGAAGAGCATCAACTTAGACCTGCGGTTTTTATCTGTTTGACAAAACGGTCTAAAAATAATTTAAAAGGCAGACTAAATTACTGCTGGCATCTTTCAGAAAGACTACCCATGAGCACTTCTACAGGATGTGACGTGCATGCTACTGCTGTGTAGGACCGAACAGGGGAAGATGACAGGGTGTCACGCCGGGTGCAGCAACGGAGGACCCGCATCCAGACGGCGGAGACAGGCTGGGTTGGAGCTGGTTTCACACCACAACGACCGGGATTTCACTCCTACCTAAAACGACCATGGGCGGTCAAAATGACCGCCGGTTTTTAAACTCTATTTCCTGTCAAGATAAATACCCAGTTGAGATATTAACGTATTGCATATGTTAGTATGTCCGACTGACACCCAAATTAACAATTTAACAACTTTAACGCTATTTTTCAAACAATTCAAAATGGCCGCTGTCCAGCGCCTGTAAATCCTGCGGCGCCTCGGTGGTGGTCATGGTGCGTCTGTAACCAGACATGTTGGACATAATCACACATCAAGTTTAGACTATTTCTCTGCACTGGAGGGCGCTAGTGTGTTTCTGGCACGGAGCAACGAACTTCACGAAGGAAATGACGCCACCAACACACGTCATAAATACTGACATGACGCACACCATCACGCGCGAATTACAAGCCGTCTTTCTGGCTCATGGTCGTTTTAGGTAGATCCTCTCATCAAAAAAAAATGTTGTGCAATTAATCTAAAACTCATTTTAATGCAAATATATGCAATTTCAGGAGCATTCAGGGAGCGGCAGGTCTGTATGTATTTTTTTTCCACAAAGTTATTAAACGTTGAAAATCTGAAACGGTCAAAATGACCGGCTTGGTTGTTTTAATGGTGCAGGAGTTGTAAATTCCACACAGCAGGCAAGGTACAAACAGCAAGGACGTCTCAAGGACAAGGCATGAAGCACCAGGCTGACATAACAACCCCACATACAGCCGGGGCAACCCTGGCCAATATACCTGCTGGGGAGCCAATCAGGGAATGGGGAACCGGTGAGCAAGGCAGGGGCAGGAACAGACACGGCAAGACTGGGGAGCCTTCAAAATAAAACAGGAAACCCAGAAACCACCCACAACCATGACATAGGGTGCGCTGTGTTTCCCATCTTCAACACAGCCAGATGAAGAAGAAGAAGAAGAAGAAGAAGAAGAAGAAGAAGAAGAAGAAGAAGAAGAAGAAGAAGAAGAAGAAGAAGAAGGGTAGTGTTGAGTTTGAAAAAGTGAAGTTGTTGCCTAACAAGTAGATGTGACAGAACAAGCTGGCAGAAAGCCTTTACCAACAGATGGAAGAACAACAACAAGTAAAAGTCAACAAGGTTTATTGGTTCGGCAGTGGGTGAGGTGCTGAAACAGCCGGCTGACCGGTTCATCTAGAATGTAATCTAGAGTTTCAACACCACTGCTGCTGCCAGGATCTCTACCAGGAACGATGCGGCGCCACACAGCCACATCCAGAACGTACGGGAGAAGTCTATTTTCCACCTTTTCCACAGCGCCACCTCCCTTTACATAGAGATGTGCTACGTAAACATATACAAGTAAAGTTTAGAATTCCTGTGTAGGGGCTGTCCTGCCCGTAGCCAACAATACCCATAATTCCCTGCTCAACCTCACCAACCCAGTCGCCCGGACTTTCGTGATGGCATCGCGATAATTAATAATCGTGATGCCACCACGATTATGACCTGATTTACGTGATGTGGTCACGATCTGATAGAACCCTAGCCCTAACCCTAACCTTAACCCTAACCCTCGAGTCGTGACCACATCACGTAAATCAGGTCATAATCGTGATGGTATCACGATCGAAAGTCCGTGCGCCTGGGTAGACCTCGCAGGTAATCTCCATCCACTGTCTCACCTTTCACTGTAACAGTACTGGTTACAGGGGTACTGAATCCCTTGAAGCAGTTTCACCCTTAAAACCGCGGCAGAACTGAAGTTCACCCACTCTCGCTGGGGGCTAGGGTGGATCCCACACGCATATACAATTGTCCTGTTCCGCATTCGAACGCACAACAAAGGACCACGTGTATCCACACTGCAGCTGGCCACCGTTTTGCTGGAAGACAACCTAGTGTAAACTACTAATAAGACACGTTAGCCCCTAGCTAACGGGTCTGACCCTTTAGTCGAGCTGTTAGTGAATTCAACCTGTGATTTAGATGTGCCTATTATGATTCACATGCAAGGCACGGTTTTAAACCATTTTGGTATTTTTCTGTCGTTCGCCACCTTGGTAGACAGATTGTGCATGCAATCTCCATGTCTTTCTCTCGCTCACTATCTCTCATCTTAATCTTATCACACTCCCATCGCCGTGCGCCTTTCTTTCACCAACACCTCCGCCTTTCGGCATACACACACGCGCCAACGCACGCCACACGTGCGCACGCGCACATAACTGCAGGGAGTCGGGGTGCTGGAGCGCCCCCTCCTGTTACCGCTGCAGTTTCTCTCGTCAAGTCCATTTTATTTGTATTGCCCAATGTCACAACTTACAAATGTACCTCTTGTCCATTCTGTCGTTGGGCTGAGTGAAGTGCTTTTGAAATGAGAGTGAAGTAATTTCGTATGTCCTTACTGATGTAGCCAAAGCTAATACGCTGCAAAGAAATCCAAATCTCACCAAGCAGGTTCGTCTCTTTTCAAGTCAAGGTATCTCATTACACTTAAAAGGAGACACAGTCACCCAGCAAGCAGCATTTGCTGGACCCATAAGGACTTGTTTCTAGACGGTGCATCTCGGACATGTCAAGGGGAAATGACCCAGATGCAGACAGCAGGGACAGGCTGGGACAGAGCGAGGCTTTAATGAAAGAACATATCTTACCAAAACCGGGGCCACAGAGACAAACAGCAAGGAAGACGTGAAGCACCCGTCCAACAGGGTAACATTTATAATGAGCCAGGGCAACCAGGGGTAACAAACACCTGCTGAAGAGCCACTCAGGGAATGGGGGCAGGTGAGCAAAGTAGGGGCAGGGACAGAAATGGCAAGCCAATCAGGGAATGGGGGGACAGGTGAGCAAAGTAGGGGTAGGAACAGAAATGGCAAGCCGATCAGGGAATGGGGGACAGGTGAGCAAAGTAGGGGCAGAACAGAAATGGCAAGCCAATCAGGGAATGGGGGGGACAGGTGAGCAAAGTAGGGGCAGGAACAGAAATGGCAGCCAATCAGGGAATGGGGGGACAGGTGAGCAAAGTAGGGGCAGGAACAGAAATGGCAAGCCAATCAGGGAATGGGGGGACAGGTGAGCAAAGTAGGGGCAGGAACAGAAATGGCAAGCCAATCAGGGAATGGGGGGCAGGTGAGCAAAGTAGGGGCAGGAACAGAAATGGCAAGCCAATCAGGGAATGGGGGGGGCAGGTGAGCAAAGTAGGGGTAGGAACAGAAATGGCAAGCCAATCAGAGAATGGGGGGACAGGTGAGCAAAGTAGGGGCAGGAACAGAAATGGCAAGCCAATCAGGGAATGGGGGGACAGGTGAGCAAAGTAGGGGCAGGAACAGAAATGGCAAGCCAATCAGGGAATGGGGGACATGTGAGAAAAGTAGGGGCAGGAACAGAAATGGCAAGCCAATCAAGGAATGGGGGGACAGGTGAGCAAAGTAGGGGCAGGAACAGAAATGGCAAGCCAATCAGGGAATGGGGGGACAGGTGAGCAAAGTAGGGGTAGGAACAGAAATGGCAAGCCGATCAGGGAATGGGGGACAGGTGAGCAAAGTAGGGGCAGAACAGAAATGGCAAGCCAATCAGGGAATGGGGGGGACAGGTGAGCAAAGTAGGGGCAGGAACAGAAATGGCAGCCAATCAGGGAATGGGGGGACAGGTGAGCAAAGTAGGGGCAGGAACAGAAATGGCAAGCCAATCAGGGAATGGGGGGACAGGTGAGCAAAGTAGGGGCAGGAACAGAAATGGCAAGCCAATCAGGGAATGGGGGGCAGGTGAGCAAAGTAGGGGCAGGAACAAAAGTGGCAAGCCAATCAGGGAATGGGGGGACAGGTGAGCAAAGTAGGGGCAGGAACAGAAATGGCAAGCCAATCAGGGAATGGGGGACAGGTGAGCAAAGTAGGGGCAGGAACAGAAATGGCAAGCCAATCAGGGAATGGGGGGACAGGTGAGCCTTGGAAACCCAGACCACACGACCATGACAGGCTACCTTGTTTGGTGCAATTGTCTTGAACACAGCTTAGTTGGAGGGGTATGTGACAATCAACAAACCTTTCTGACAAGTCAGGGGGGTTGTCAGCTGCTATGTTATTTGTAAAAGACTAACCATCTTTTTTTCCAAGAAAGACACTCGGCTGATTTAGGAATAAAACGGGTTTAATCAAACATCTGAACTTGATCGGTGGACAGATGTTGTCCCGAATGCTTTCCATCACACAATAAAAACCTTTAACCAACTCATCATGCACACACACAGCCTAACAGCCCAGTCTTTTATGGTCTGGCATCCTAACAATACAGCCTTAGTCTATCACATTATATATACAAATGCTGCATCCTATCCACACTCAAATATTTGTATTAACTCAAGTCAGTTTTATTTGTATGGCATAATATCACAAATTACAAATAGGCCTCAGGGGGCTTTACACAACACACCATCCTGTCCTTATGCCCTGGCATCGGATGAGGAACAACTCCCTAAAAAAACAAACGCAAGAAAACCAGGGGTGATAAGTGAGTGACATGTGATGATGTCTGTGAGGTCATACTTCACCGGGATGTACTTGCTATTGTTGAAAGTCGAATAGTAGTATGGTGCATAATCCAGCTCTTCAGCATCCACAGGAGTCGTGGTTTGAGCTAGGTAGGGAACTTCTACCTCGTAGCCCAAGTAATCATCCTTCCACTCAGTTGTAGAGAGAGGCTGGCATCCAAAACAATACACTGACGCATTTACAATATAAATATACTTATGTTCATAACTTCAAACTCTGGAGTATTACTGATGACATTAGGAATAACCCACATGTATGCTTATTTCCATGTAGTACAGAAACAACATGTGTAACCCTTCTGTTGTGTTACGGCTGACAAAGGCCCGTAACGGTGTTCAACAGCAGAGGAAATGCTCTAAATGATCTTTTTTCAAGCTCAAATTTGAAGACTTTCCCTAGAGTGACCCCAACATTAGAAAAAGTTTTTAAAAAAATGTTCATATTTCCATGAAAGATGTACACCACAAGACTGTCTTGGGGTCATGTTGGGTCATGGGTCATAGGGTCGTGTGTGACCCTATAAAAACGAGTGGTGTCCACTGGTTAAATGCAGTCTTCCTGCACTGTGCAGAGGGAAAACCCAGATGGTCACACAGTTTGTGATGAATGACAGGTTGTTTCTTCGTGCAAAATAGATTTGGGGTTTAAAATTAAATCAAGTTACTTTAATTTAGAGGTTTAATGAAGGCGGGTCATAAATGACCCTCAAGACAAGGGCAGTATACACAATGTGGGGACAACACAAGGGTTAACTTGTGCTATTCCAACGAAGGCATTCAACTGTCCTTTTAGCACAGTGTTTCTCAACCGGGGGTCCGCGGACCCCTAGTGGTCCGTGGTGTAATTGCAAGGGGTCCGTGAAAATAAAATATCTTTAAAAAAAAGATCCTATGACATTTATAGAAATAGGATTATTTTACTCAAATGTGACTGAGACCTTTATCTACCTAAACTATAAAGGGTAACAGGACTTTTTTCTCTAATTACATCTGTTTCACAAGTGTAATTTATTGTATTTTAATAAGAGATCTCGCTCCCGTTTGCATTGTTAAAAGTTACTGAATACATATTCTGTGTTGTTACATATATCTGAAAGTTACTGAATACATATTCTGTTTTGTTACATATATCTGAAAGTTACTGCATAAGAATTCTGTTTTGTTAACTATATCTAAGTTACAACTGAAAGCTCTTATTTTTGCCCCAAAGAGTGAATAAATGCTATAATGCAATTTAAAATGCAGTTTCTACTGTTTCTATCAAATTGCAACCCCCCTCCCCCAAGATCAGGTGGAGGGGTCCTCAGGGTAGATCAAAAATACGCAGGGGGTCCGGGACCCCAAAAAGGTTGAGAACCGCTGTTTTAGCACATCCCTCGCCTCACCGCTGGTCTCTTGATCTGAGAAGGGGGGTGCAGAAGATCATGCTGCTCAGGTATCCAGCAGCATCTGAGTGTAGTCGCGGTCTCCAATGTTGTTGAGGAGGAACGGCAGAATCTTTAGGAAAACCAGCACCTGCCCAGAGGACCGTTTCGGGTTCCTGTCATTTGATAAGAGAGTACTGTTGGGTATGGGGCAAGGCTCGTCCTTCACAGCCACAAGAGAGTCAGGGAAACCAAGAACTGCGCTGCTGAAGGTGTCTCTGAAAGCACGTGATGCCTTAAAACGCATTTGATTTCGAATGGGGGCAACACCTTCAAGAATGTCTCGTGTGGTTGGATTGATGACGTCAGCGTCAGGAAATTCTGTTAATTAGCTTCTCCTGTTTATACCATATGTACTTTTGAGATTCGCTCTCGGAGTCAGTGCTTGCCTTTTCAGTGCCACTGCACTGCCTGGTATGTCCTGCCACGGTCCCGTTAACAAAAAGAATCTTCATTAAAATGTGTCGGCGCCGCCCTGGTGGCCGAGCGGAATAAACCCCGCTTCTGGCAACCCGCTCGTCACGTGGCTGGGAGGGTCGCATCCCAGACTCGCCGTAACCGGTCACGGCCAGAGCGTCCACGGGGTAAGGCATTCATTAGGCCACCCTTAGTGGGTGTAGATCGGTGTAGTGTTCGGGGACTCGTCGTTCTCCAGCGACCCCTCTGGCCCACCCGGGCGCCTGCAGCCAAGCAACCGAAAGCGTTCTCCCTACGCCTCCTTCGAGGCCTGAAGGTGATGCAATCCATACGAGGAGGCTTCAGCGTGGAAACTAGCGAGAGCAGCCGACACGAGTTTGAAGGAAGCCGGTGTTACGCCTATATCCTTCCTGTGGAAACGTGAGCCAGGGGAGTTATTCGACAAGAGTTCCGGCCATACGCCACTGGGTTAATCGGGTGGGCTAAGGGGGAAAACTAGAAATAAATTAAAAAAATAAAATGTTTCGGTATGTTTTCAAAGTTGCATTCACAATACGTGCCTTTACTGTAGGCAAAGCGTACACCTTCCTTAAACCCAGTGGCGCCGCAGCCGCAATCCTGTGCGCGGTGCGCTGTTAGCCAGTGACGTTAACACCAATCTTCGGCCTTCAAAGATAGAATGTAAAAAAAAATTTTTTTTTTTTTTAAAACGAACAAAATCATAAAAAAATGTACGCACGGTGCGTACAGGATTACGGCGGCCGGCGCCACTGCTCAAATCCAGCAGCTTCATGTTGAGCTTAAGTGTGTCCTGACACATACGTAAGAGCCCCATGCCTTGTCTTCTCACCATTTGCAGTGACGACTTCCACACCATCATACAGTTCATTTAAGTCAAGGTAAGTCCTCTCTAACATCGTATCAACACCACGAAGATCTGCTGATCTCACCATGGCAAGCAGACGAACAGCAGCAAGTTTTGATCTGTATTTAAGATTGTGTGTAATAATCAACAACAATGTGACTCTGGTTGCCTGAGATCCTAGAGGATTGCGTAATTCAAGTTCCTCTGTACATAAAATCAACTGGTACTTCCAAAAGCAGTGGGTGTGGACATAAATGTCCCCATCAACTAAATTGTGGGGAGGGGGGTCCGCCCTTGCATGGCTGTGGCCCTTCTTCAATCACTGCAAGAATTCTTGGGTGCAGTAGTAGCTGCTCCATCTTTTGACTAATGGTATTAATGAAAGCAGTTGTTCTATATAGTAAGGACTCGAGACTCCACTTTTCACATAACATGCTGTGTGTTTTGTGAGGATGATCTCAGGTTCAACTGGTTGAACCATTACATCCCTCGTCAGTTGATCCAGATCCGCTGACTGTCTCTCAGTCGTGCTGCTCATTTGATGTGTTAGGTGCCTGTGATATCCTTTCTAAAGCCAGAATAAACTCAATCTGTTTACTGAGCAAAGCAACACAGGTCTTAACACAGGGCCTCACCACGTTCACATGCACACACTACTTCACTGCCTAACAAAGGATGTGCACTCTCATCTAGGCCTCTCCTGCCATCTACAGGCATTCATGCCATTACACTCCATTTACTACAGTCCTTCCCCCTTAAGTTCTGTTTTCCTCACCCGCAATAACATTACAACCAGAAAAACAATTTAGCAGCCAGCGTCGCCTAACCGTTTACCATAACACTGAATAACTCAGCTCCCCCCCCCCCAACTCTCAGTCCTTCAGATAACTTAGACGCTGTCCTTTGTGAACATCTTACAGATGAAATCCCCTTTCGTGACTCGTTGCGTGTGTCCTGGTCTTGTTTGTCAGTCTCTGATGGTTTTGCATTGTCTTGTGGGTTTCCCTCAGGAACGCAGCGATTCCCCTCTCCCACCGAAATCTAGAACACTGCACATTACTGGTGGGTCAGTGAACCTAGGTTCGAATGAGTCCTTGTCTCCTGGTCTCACCAAGATTTGCTCTACATGTCTGTGTATGACGTTACCATCCCCTAACAGTGTTTCCCAACCGGGGGTACGCGTACCCCTAGCGGTACGTGGGTGGTCCTCAGTGAGTACGTGAAAAGACTTTAAAATGAGAGTTGTTTTTTTTTTAAATGTACAGGAAAACTGTAACCAAATAATGTATTGTAGCGAATTCGGGGGACAACGCCACCACAGGAACTGCCGCGGCCGGGACGCGAACCCGTATCGCCCGCACCGCAGGAGACATCGCTAACCGCTAGACTAAAGGGTCAGACCCGCCAGCCAGCGGCCAGCGTGTCTTCTTATCCATGCACGTTACACTACCCCCCTCCTTCGGGAAGCGCCTCCCCGCGCTTAAGCATATCAGCTCCTTCACGCCTCAGGGCGCATGCGCTTCCGATGGCCTTACGGTCGCTCCATCCCACTTCTGACACCAATGTAGCAAATTCGGGGGGCAACCACAGGAACTGCCGCGGCCGGGAAGCGAACCCGCGTCGCCCGCACCGCAGGAGACATCGCTAACCGCTAGACTAAAGGGTCAGACCCGCCAGCTAGCGGCCAGCGTGTCTTCATATCCATGCACGTTACAGTATAATCCGTTATAATGTGGCCAAAATTGGGAGAATTTAAATTAAGTAATAATGTGTTGGCTATATTATTATTGGCTATACTTTTCGAAATGGGCGACAGTTTCCCAGCGGACTCTGTCAGTCGTCCCTCCGCTCACGAGCGCATACTGGCACGTCGTTGTTCTTGCTAGCAAGCAAAACATCAAGCCTCTTTCAAAGTTTCAGGTAACATTGTGGCTAAATGGCTGAGTCGAGCGGGTTCATCCAGCAACAACAGCACAGCTGATACTGCTGGATCGGGAGAACCAAAAGAAAACGGAGAGGGTAAAGCATCGTCAGTTTGGTGGATTTACTGCCGCAACTACAGCCAACGTGTTTCCTCTGTGGCGACGCGCTTTCGAATCATAGCATGAAACCGTCCCGTTTGCATCACCATCTCAGTACTCGTGGCTAAATCAAAAAAGCCATTGACCATGGCCAAAGAGCTTCCGGAGACGATGAGCCCCACGCCGATGACTATGCGGACACCATTTCCAGGTCCCGGCCAGAACCCGCTTGAGACCGACACCGCATCGGATCTGGATATGTGCTACTGGCTAAACCAGGGAGCAAGACCTAAGACCTGTTCTACCCCCCGCAGTGTCGAACCCTGAGCTCTGGACAGACGTTGTCCAGGGTAAAAGAAGAGGAGTCAGACACAACGAGCACGGCTCCACCAATGTCTCAACAGAGGTTCGGTTGGAGAACAGGTTTACACACTGGATGAGCTGCCCATCAGTGAGCACTCCGGCTTGACAACTACCTACCAGCCGTCCTGGGCTGAAGTGGTGTTCCGCGGTCGTAAGAGAGACTCTGAGGGAGCTGCCTCTCCCCCTCGCCTAAGGCTCTCCAACACCGTCTGACGACACCCCGGTCAACCCAGTCGATGCTCCTGCCGATGCTCCTGATACTGCAGCCCCCCACACCTCCTGTGGCTGTTCAGCTGGTCCGCCGCGCCCCTGCAAAGCCAAATGATCGGCCCTCGTCCCGGCCATTGACTTCCCGTTGTAAGACCCTGAGAGAGGCCGTGCTCAGAAATGGAAGTCTTCCTTGCCCTGAGTCGGCAGGGAATCACTCTCGCAGATCTGTTGTCGCTGCCTCGTCGCAGCAACTGCCACCGCTGACACCCCATCATCAGCCAGCGACAGCAACGCAGCCTGCGGAAACAGATTATGCTCCCCCCCCCCCCCCGAGAACCCACAACAATCAGCTCCTCGTCCCTTCTTCTCCCCAACTACATTAATAGTGGGGGACTCCATAATCAGCAACATCCGTGTCGTTAACGCAGCTAGACACCGTTTCCCTGGAGTCACAGTCCCTGTCATCTTGACTAAGCTCCCGGGGCTGCTTAGCTCGCCCCCAGCTTCTACCAACCGCGTGATAGTGCATGCTGGGACTAAAGATGCGGCTCGTCAGCAGTCTGCACTAACCAGAAAAGGATTTTATCGATGTTTTCAGCTTTTTAGGTATGTGCGGAAAGTCTGTTTTATCTCAGGCCCTATTCCGACACTGGCCCACGGAGCGGGGCATTTCTGCAGAATCCTCAGCCTGCTCACCTCTGCCTGCAGAGCTCACAATATTGGCTTTATTGGTAATTCTAATCAGTTTTGGGATCGTATCTCCCTCTGCAGAGCTGACGGAGTCCACCCAAACAGTCTGGGTAGTCAGACGCTTGCAGCCAACTTGCAGCACGCAATACGGTCCTCTCCATGTGGCTGACTATCTCACTCTTCCCTCCCGGAGCCTCCGCTGCCCCCCACCTGTGGTGGCACTTGAAGGTACTGTCTCCCTCCGCTGGCCTCATCTCTCTTTGACCCTTTATCATTAATGATGTTATTGTTTCCAATAATCTGGACTTTTTTATGATTGCTGAGACATGGCTGCCCCCAGGGGACACTGTTCCCCTGATTGAGGCTAGCCCCCCCCCCCGGTTTTGCATATTTTCATATTCCCAGGCCCGCTGGAAGAGGGGGTGGCCTAGCTGTTTTTTTTTTATAAGTTAGGTCTTAAGTGCCATCCTGTTAATTTTGGTAATTTTATCTCATTTGAGGTTTTATGTTTTTTTAATTACTGGCCCTTCTCCTTTTCTCTGCATCTTAATTTATAGGCCCCCTAATTCAGTTAGTTTTATCTCTGAGTTCTCTGACCTTTTATCTATTGTCATGCCAAAATATGACAGGGTGCTTATTCTTGGCGATTTTAATTGTCATGTGTGCCGTCCTTCCCATTCCATCACCTCACATTTTTTTTGGATCTTGTAGATTATTTTAACCTCGTTCAATCTGTCAAAGGGGCCACACACTCCAAAGGCCATATTTAAGACCTTGTACTCTCCTGTGGTTTCTCTCGAATGTCTCAGTTTGGTGGATATGCCTGTATATGACCATAAAACTATCATTTTCAAAGTCCCACTACAGCTCGCCTACTCCTAGTCATTATCCTAAAACACTCACATCCTCATCCTCAAGTTAAATTCTGTGATGCTTTTAATTCATCATCCTTTAATTCATCTTTATAACCACTCAATTCAGATGCACTATTAAATTCGTTCAATGATCAGTGCCAATCCATCCTCGACCAAATTGCACCATTTAAAACCAGGAAACAAAAATGAAATAACCTCCCCTGGCTGAATGATCACACCCCTGCCCTTAGAAGACGTTGTAGAAAAACAGAACGACAATGGAAGGCCAACACATAACACCCTCTTAACTTATTAATTAACACATAACACCCTTAAAATTATTAATTTATTATTAATTGGCTCTTAACTTATTAATTAACACATAACACCCTTAAAAACCAAATGTTAATTTACCAGAAGGCAGTTAAGGAATAATATTGAGAAATAACCACAATCCTAAAGTTCTCTTCGGGGTAATTAATTCTGTCATTAATGGTCCCTCCACTCCTCTTTTTGAACCTGATGTTGAGTTGTCCGAAAAATTTCTCAGTCATTTTGTAAACAAGGTGGAGCGCATATTGGAGACTACAGTCTCCAATATGAGCTCCTCCTCCTGCATCCTAGACATCATTCCCACTAAGCTACTCAAGGAGGTATTTTCCACTATCAGCCCCGTTATTCTTCAAATTTATAATAATTCTCTGGCCTCCGGTTCTTTTCCAGACAGTTTTAAGCATGCCATCATTCACCCATTGCTGAAGAAACCTAATTTAGACCCCCTGCCCCTAAGTAACTACAGGCCAATCTCCAAATTGTCTTTTTTATTGAAGGTCTGGCGAAAGTAATTTCTTCTCAGCTGATTGCTTTTTTGAACACAAATACTGTTTTTAATAGTTTCCAGGCTGGTTTTAGAACACTTCATAGTACTGAGACAGCTCTAGTTAAGGTCACTCATGATCTACTGCTAAATGTAGACAGAGATGACTGCTCAATTTGAGTTCTTTTGGACTTAAGCGCTGCCTTTGACATGGTTGATAACAACATCCTCCTACATCGCTTAGAGACTTGGGTTGGCATCAAGAGCTTGGCTCTTAACTTATTACACTCTTACCTCACCAACAGAACTTTTTCTGTTGTTCTGGGTAACTCTACCTTCTCAGTGGCTCAGTTAAGTTGTGGTGTCCCTCAAGGCTCAGTTCTTGGCCCCCTTCTCTTCTCTATATAAACTTAGCACAAAAAGTAAGGAAATTTGTGTTTGGTAGATTATTTCTTTGTTGTAACAATGCTTCTTGGCAATAAATCTTATATCAGGCACCTGATTATCAGCAACTGGGGTACCAGAAGCGCAAAACAAGAGTCAATAGCAACAGCAAAATAAGCTGTTTGACATTGGCAGAGAAGATTTGGCAAATATTTAATGGGCGCAACCCACATACTCAGCTCTGCTGCTCATCCCACACATGCATGTTCCTTAGAAATGTGGCACCATTTAAAAGGGACATTTTTACGGCCCTAGTGCCGCGTGTCTAATTTTCCCTCTCCAGGTAATGTCCCACCTCCTCTGGAACTGCTGATTCAGCTCAGGTGACCCCAATTGCTCATCAGCTGGGTATAACTCGGAGAGAGACGCCCAACAGTGCCAGTGGGCCATTGTTGGCAGCCAGAGAGCAAGTTCTTGTGTTAGTACTCTATACTCCTTGAGAAGGAGGGTGAAACCTATGTTAGTGTTCTTGTTTCTTTCCTTTTGGTTTGATCTGAGGTTGTTTTGTTATCTAAGCCTGGATAGTTAAGGGCCAGCATCTTCAGTTGCCTTTTCTTATTGTATATAGGGTTAGTTTTTCAATAAATCTTATGTTTTTACACCTGGTTCTGCCTCCCACCTTTCTTATTCCCCCGGGACACTTTTATTTTCTTTGTTACTTCCCCTCATCCCCTGGAACTTTAACGGGGAACATAACAGAAATAAACAGGCTTTCCAACGGTATAAGATATATTGCCAAGAACCATTGTTACAACAAAGACATAATCTACCAAACACAAATTTCCTTACTTTTTGTGCTAAGTACACATGCTGCCCCTTGGCCAGGTCATTCAAAATCATGATGTGCTCTACCATTTTTATGCTGACGACATTCAGTTATACATGCCACTAAAACCCACTGATCCTAGCGCCCCATTAAATCTCACAGCTTGCCTCACTGACATTAAATCCTGGGTGTCCAAAAGTGTTCTTAAATTTAATGATGATAAGTCTGAGGTCATTCTGTTCGGTCCCGAAAAGTCCATCAGTCTGTTTGCTACTAATCTTGGTGATCTGTCAGGTGGTCTTAAACAGGCTGCTAGGAATCTTGGGGTAATATGTGATGCTAACCTCAGTTTGGACAATCAACAAGTTGTTCAGTCATGCTTTTTCCAGCTCAAGCTAATCTCCGAAATTAGGTCATTTTTATCAATTGCCGATTTGCAAAAAGTTGTACATGCTTTTGTCTTTTCTCGACTCGACTATTGTAATGCACTTTATTCTGGTATCAGCAAGGGCTCCCTCCACCGTCTGCAGTTGGTACAAAGTGCGGCTGCTCGGCTCATTACCAGGACAAGGAGGCATGGCCATATCACTCTTGTGCTTGCCTCCCTATTCTTGCTCCCTGATATATTTCGAATTGATTTTAAAATTTTGCTGCTCACTTTTAAGGCTTAAATGGTATTGCTCCTTTATCTTGCCTGCTGCTGTCATTCTCGCAGAAACAATGATCGATAAGAAAGCAGCTGGTGTCCTGACGACATGGGACTTGACATAACTGACCAAGTGGTGGAGAAGTTGAAAGAGTTGGGTACGTCCGCTTTGCGGTTGGATGAATCAACGGATGTCTGCGGGGGAAGCGCAGCTGACTGCGTTTGTGCGTTGCGAAGACACTTCGGAGACGGACGAGCACGTTCTGTTTTGGAAATCCAGCGGCAGGTTGGGTGGTTTAATGGCCCACTTCAAACAGCTAAACCCTAATGTTACACGGGTGCGCTGCAAGATTCACCGAGAAGCATCAGCTAGCAAGGGAATGAGCCCAGAGTTCAACGATGCCCTGAATGATGCCGCAAAGGTGATCAACTTCATACAGTCCAGGCCTCTGAGTCACAGACTTTCAGTCACTTTGTCCAGACTATATCCGGCTTGGTCGAACGCCCCTACAGACACAACTGGCCGTGTCTAGGGGTGGGATGTGGGTATGTGTCCTGATCGCTGCACTAGCGCCTCCTCTGGTCGTTCGGGGCGCCTGCCTCGGAGGAGGGGGGGGGGAATAGCGTGATCCTCCCATGCGCTACGGTCCCCCTGGTGAAACGTCTCACTGTCAGGTGAAAAGAATCGGCTGGTGACTCCACATGTATGGGAGGAGGCATGTGGTAGTCTGCAGCCCTCCCCGGACCGGCAGAGGTGGTGGAGCACGCTGCTCAGAGGGGTGGGGTAATTGCACAATTGGGGGGGGGAGAATATGTAGGCCTATGGCTCAAGTTTAAAAGATGATTGTGTTGTGATTGTGGTGTTTTTGTTGCATGTGTGTGTGTGTGGGGGGGGGGGGCAGGCAAGAAATACACTCAGATACACTCAGTACATTTTACTACTACTACTACTTTCGGCTGCTTCCGTTAGGGGGCGCCACGGCGGATCATCCGTCTCCATCTCTTGCTGTCCTCTGCATCTTCCTCTGTCCCACCAGCCACCCGCATGTCCTCCCTCACCACATCCATACACCTCCTCTTTGGCCTTCCTCTTCTCCTCTTCCCTGGCACCTCAGCGAACTACTCAGTGCATTTTATTAATATTCAAATATTAATTTATGGGGGTCCATTCCACAACAAAGCCCCCCTCCCCCTTTACGGTGAGACCCCACCTCTACTACTGTTTATACTGCACCGCTTCTCATAGGAACGTCCTACCAGACAGTTAACCATTAAACATAGGGAGGAGGAAGGGGTTGGTGATTTGACTAGTTGTGGATTAGCTCTTTATTTAGATACACGAGTGATACAAAGTATCAGAGAGAAAGTGTGTGCATGGAACTCTGGTCACCAACACAAAGTGGCTAACTGTTGTCACAAACTCGGGCATGCTGGGAACACCGGTGGCTTTGTGGCATGAAATCCAGCTGCACGCTCTAAAGGTAACAAAAAAAGGCTAATTTTGATTTGCTTGAGTTTGTCTTAAAATGTCTACCAGTCCATCACAGGGTCCACACACACACAACTTTCACAACTATTGACAATTTAGAGGCCTCAGTTATTCACCCTGCTGACTCACGGGTGCACAGCATCGCCCCCCTCCGACCTCATTAGAAAGTCTGCTGAGGACAGAGCGGTGGTAGGTAGGGCTCATCAGCAACAACGATGAATCATCATACGGAGCGGAGGTGGAGGTGCAAAAACAACAACCTCTCCCTAGATATAGGAAAAACTAAGGAGGTCGTTACTGACTTCAGAAAGACCACCCCCTCTGACCATCAAGGGCATGGGCGTGGAGAGAGTCGGCAGCCTTCAGTTCCTGGGAGTTCACATCACAGAGGGCCTCTCCTGGTCCTCACATGACACTGCGCTCTTCAAGAAGGCCCAGCAGCGTCTTCACTTCCTGCGGCGTCTGAAGAAGGCGAGTCTCCCCCCCCCCCCCCCCCCCCACCCATCCTCATCACACTCCTGCGGTGCGGGCGATACGGGTTCGCGTCCCGGCCGCGGCAGTTCCTGTGGTTGCGTTGTCCCCCCCGAATTCGCTACAGTACTTTAACGTGATACAGGGGTCAGTCAGCACAGTGTGCAAAATTAATTAAGGAAAAGGAAGTGAAGAAGATGAGAGCAGAAGTTGGATTGTCGTACGCCGAAGCTGCGAAGAGAATGGAGGGAAATGAGGAGATGCTGGAAGTGCAGAAAGAACCTGAGCAGAATATCTTCATGGATGACAAAAGCTTTTGGTATTGGTCAAGATTCGCACCGCTGGGATAAAAGGAAGTCGGGCAGGACCAAGATGGCGCTGGACGCTGCCAGGGGATATCTGGGTGTTGTGGAGATACCTGGAGAAGATCCAGATGTTACACCACGGGAGGGATGAACGCCAACTCGGTCGTTTGTTTTTTGTTTTTATCTGAAACGGATTTTGAATTGATTGATGCAGCAATCTTACCTGTGGAGGGCAGCATTGCGCTTTAAAATGTACAACCTGCCGGAGGAGGAGGAGGAGGAGGAGGAGGAGGAGACGAAGAAGCAGAAGAAGAAGAAGAAGCAGGAGGAGGAGGAGGCGTGGGGGGGCGTGGTGGTACTGGTTGTTCTCGATAAGGCTACATGTATTAAGATTCCCCCATCTCCATGTGCTACTATAATGAAATTCAACTATCTGAAGTCCCTGAACTTAATGAAATCAAAATGTGCCTAAGACCTCTATGGATTACTAGAAAATGATCCGACCAACATAATATCTTAAAAACTAACACTCGTTTAGTCAAACCTTACTTACAATTTAGTTACTTTATTGTTATTCTACCTTTTATTCAGCCTAATTTGTTTGTTTATGGTTAATTTATGTTTTATTCTGCTTAGCTGGTTTACTGTATGCCTTTTTTGTGTGGTTTGTGTACATGTTTTACATCTCTTGTGGTGTCTGCTCGTTGTTTTCCAGAGGATGGAAAGTGTTCAGCTGTAATGTTTGCCTTATTGTTGTAAAAGTATCGTTTGAACTAGAAGAACCCCGCTACAATGTAGCGGTTTGGTTCTCCACCCGTCTAAATCTCCCTCCTCTTCATCCTGCCAGCTAACCGCCTTCCCCCTACCCCTAACCCCCCCCCCCCACTCCAACTCCCTCCCCCCAAATGCTCAGATTCATCTGAAATGCCGAGAAAAGTGTTTTTTTTAGCCATTTTAAGAAAAATTCATATTTTGCATATGTATGCATAATTAATTATGCATAATTGTAATTAATGTTCTGCTGTTTTTTATAGGTGCCCCTGATCATCCCCAATAACCTCCAAAAAGAATCGAGGCCCCAAGTGCTTTAGTTTGGCCGTTTATAGACTCTCACACAGACACACACGCCACACACCAGACACGTTGTGAAAATACAGTAGATTAAAAAAAAAGGCTGTTCTTGGTCCTCCTGATCAAGTGGTAGCGGTAATGCGCTAGAAAGCATTTGCCGCCTATCATAGATATCCGTAGAAGAAGAACCAAGATCAGTAGAAAAAGAAGTAAAAGGGATCGGTAACTACAGAGCTGCACAATGGGGTAAGTGGCGTTTGTGTTATGCAGTTATAAGGTACTTGATCAAAGTAAGGAAGTAATTGATGAGTTATTCAGACAAACGATTAAATTGTTTGTTTTTATTGTTTTTTTGTCATTTAACGATGAAAAATGACAGACGCTATAAAATATGCCGCAGACGAAGAATTTGGTGAACGTGACCGCCAACACAAAGCAATGAGACTGATCAGTTTTAAGCTCCTGTCATCGGATTAGCGATGCTTAGTTTATAGACATTAACTTAACTTGAATAGATAGATAGATAGATAGATAGATAGATAGATAGATAGATAGATAGATAGATAGATAGATAGATAGATAGATAGATAGAGGATGCTAATGAAATATATTTATATTTCAATATAGAGATGGCTAGGGAGAGATATAAGCTGCTACTTATAAATACATACTTGCCATCCAATTGTAGGCAGGAAACAATATGTTCCCAAGCTACCTATTGTGTTAATGTAAGTCTGGACGTGACTTAAAGATGACACAGAGCAGCCAGCCACACGCGTTAATAGAGTAAATCAATCTTCATGCCTACATAACAGATGGTTTCTTCCTCAAGGGCCATGGAGTGTCTGCTGCGCCAGCGGCTGGCAACACAGCACGGTCATTCGAGTGCCCTACATTTTTTTTCTTTGTTGAGAGAGAGAGAGGGGGGTGGGGGGCAGAGAGAGAGAGAGAGAGAGGGAGAAAGAGGGAGAGAAAGAGAGAGAGAGAGAGAGGGGGGGGGGTGTGGGGGGCAGAGAGAGAGAGGGGGGGTGGGGGGGAGAGAGAGAGAGAGAGGGTGGGGGAGAGAGAGAGAGGGTGGGGGGCAGAGAGAGAGGGGGGGGTGGGGGGAGAGAGGGAGAGAGAGAGAGAGAGAGAGAGAGAGAGAGAGAGAGAGGGTGGGGGGCAGAGAGGGAGAGAGAGAGAAAGACCCATTTTCATGTACCCTGTGGAGTCAAAGGCAACATCTCATACAAATGAGTCCATTATGTCCCTATGCCCAGTAAAGACCTGCTGGTTTCATTCTGAGGAGATATGGGCACCTCACTGGCTCAGAGTATTGTCTCAGAGTATTGTCTCAGAGTACTCAATATCATAATGTAAACTAGCACGAGAGATACAATGTAAGTAATTTATTCATATGTGATATTTTGTGACCCAAGCTGCCTTTCCATAGACCTCAAATATCGGTTTTAGGCATCTGGAATCTGTGTTGCTGCCTGCCTTTAAGGAAAGTTAGCTAAACTGTGTCTGACATTCCTTCATCTGGATGTGAGAGAGTCAAACTTCAGAAGACAGATCTGTTTAAAGTCTTTAAAGTGAATAGCAGAGCTTCTTTTGGGCTTTGGCGTGACTTACGAAAGTGGATCAAGGCTGAGATGACGACGTTTTAGCGCTTTGAATTTGTGACAGCAAAATGTCAGCATCTCATTGAAGTATTGACAAATGTGGAGATATTCTATTGAAGTTTAAATTGCAGGTTATTGCTTAATTTCTGTGTAGGTCACATCCGTAACACTGAGCTACTGTAGTGCCCATCTTTATTTGTAAGTGTGATGAAGCTAGTGCAACAGAATACATCAGTATACCAGCAAATATTCCTGATGGCTCAACTAGTGAGATGCACTTCTCTTAAACCGCTAATGGCATTTTCACAGCGAGGTCCAACAAAACAGGGAATGACAAGCAGAAATCTTAAAAGATTTTCTTCTGACACTCAACGGCCGCTTTTTTGGCTGTTGTTTCAGTGCGCCATAGTTTGGACGGTGGTCACACAGCAGGAATGCAAGTGTCACTAAGCGTCATGAACATTTTCAGGGGTGGGCAGTCTTATCCAGAAAGGGCCAGTGTGGGTGAAGGGTTTTGGTCCAACCAAGCAGTTACACACCTGATCCCACTAATCAACCAGTAGAGTCTACTGGTCCCACTAATCAACCGGTAGAGTCTGCTGGTCCCACTAATCAAACAGTAGAGTCTGCTGGTCCCACTAATCAAACGGTAGAGTCTACTGGTTGATTGGTGGGATCAGCTGTGTAACTGCTTGGTTGGAACAAAAACCTTCACCCACACCGGCCCTTTCTGGATAAGATTGCCCACCCCTTATTTACATGAATGGAGAAACATGTTTGGCAAATAATTCATCTCTGAATATTAACGGGATGCTCATCAACATGGCAGCAATTCCGAAATGCCCAGCGTACCGAATTCAGGGGGCAGCCGGGAACCGCCGCAGCTGGGACGCGAACCCGGGTCTCCCGCACCACGGGCGACTACGTTAACCAGTCAGCTAAAGGGTCCCGACCGTTAGCCAACCGGCTAGCGAGTCTAAACATCAGTGGTCGTTGCACTACCGCGTCCCCGCACTTCAGCATACCAGCTCCCTCATGCCTCTGGGTGCACGCGCCTCTGATGGCCTCGGCCTCACCATCCCACTACTGACACCAATGTAGTGGATTCAGGGGGCAGCCGGGACACGAACCCGGGGTCTCCCGCACCAAGGGTGACTACGTTAGCCAACCGGCTAGCGAGTCTAAACATCCGTGGTTGTTACACTATAGCTCACTATTCGATCAAGCTGCTCAGCGTCCTAGGACTATGCCAGCAAAAACAGAGAGGCTAAATGAGGAGACTTTAGCGGAAATGTACTGACAAAGGTTATCAAGAGACCCTGTCCTCTATCAGAATCCATGTTGCATCGTTTCTGTTTAAAAATCCGTCGTTAAAATTGTTGAGCTCGCAGGCATAAATTAACGCTGAATGAACAAGTTGGTTGTGTGATGTGTCTCAGCTGTTCACTGTCCTGTGTTCACCACGATTTCCTTCCCGCCCTTCTTTTCATTCCCAACTCCCTCTTCTTTTCCCTTCTTCCTTCTCCACTCTTCCCTTTCTCTTCCCTTTTCTCCGTCACCCTTTCAACCTTATTCGCTGCTCCCTTACCACCATCTCTCCACCTGTTTTCTTCCCTTCTTATGTTGCTTCTTTTTGCTCCTATACCAATCTCGCCTCTTTCCCAGTCTTTATTTCTTCCTCCAGTCAACCTGAACTTCACTGACCTTCTGCGACGATTGGCCCACCCCGCCGTCCGTCAACATGCAAGGGTTCTACTCCAAGCTTGACTCCTCCCCCTTATTAGGGGTGGGGCTTGGAGGAGAAGGTGTTCCTGTGCCCCTTAGCCTGGCTGTGGAGACAGAGAAAGCTCAGGCCCTCCTACAGACATTTAGCTCCGCCTCTCTGCTGGCCTCCGCCGGCCTGGGGATGTTCTGTGTGGTCGCGGATCATGCCCTCCAGCTGCCATTCATTCAGCACCACCTCTGGCTGCGGGCGGTGCTGGACAACGCCACACATGGATTGGTGGGGCTGTGGTCATGGGCGATTGTGATTGGACTGAGAAAAAAGAGTGATCTGTATGAGGTCCTACTGGCTGGTCTCCTGGCGTCACTCATAGACTTAGATCACTTCTATATGGCTGGATCCCTCTCACTCAAGGTAAGACCCCCCCCCCTCCCCCTTTTAAAAAAACAAATGAAACCTGTCATTTTGATGTTGAAATATGGAATACCAGATCCAACTTTATTTCAGCTTAACTGAAATGGAAAAAGTATTGGGCAATGATTTGATGTCATCGTTATTGTAATGGTCATTTATCGTCTTTCATTGGCACAGCATTGGGATGAAATTCGGATGTTGTCGTGTTGTGATAAACAATTTTGTCGTCTAAATTACCAATAACGGGCGCCCGGGTAGCGTAGCAGTCTATTCCGTTGCCTACCAACGCTGGGATCCAGGTTCGAATCTCCCCAGATGTTGGTATGTGTCCAGGTCGCTGCACTAGTGCCTCCTTTCATCGGTCGGGGCGCCTGTTCTGGGGGGGGTAGCATGATCCTCCCACACTCTACATCCCCCTGGTGCCTGGTGAAACTCCTCACTGTCAGGTGAATAGAGGCAGCTGGCGACTCCACATGTATGGGAGGAGGCATGTGGTAGTCTGCAGCCCTTCCCGGATCGG
This sequence comes from Lampris incognitus, assembly GCF_029633865.1. Taxonomy (NCBI): domain Eukaryota; kingdom Metazoa; phylum Chordata; class Actinopteri; order Lampriformes; family Lampridae; genus Lampris; species Lampris incognitus. Next base: position 6,492,306 of record NC_079222.1, read on the forward strand.
CAGAGGGGGTGGAGCAGCGACCAGGACGGCCCGGAAGAGTGGAGTAATTGGCCGGATACAATTGGGAAGAATAAGGGGGACCCCCCCCCCCCAAAAAACAAAACAAAGTAGTTTGGTTTGATGCTATACTTTGCATTACCAAACGTTTAAGCAGATAGTATGATTATATGTGTGTGTCTATATATCAAAATCATATAAAATTCTTTATGTTTACATGATATTTTCTATCTTTTCCAGCACTCAATGGAAATATGCATAGCTGGAAAAAACTGATGACATCTCAGTGTGAGATTGCAGACCATGCAAGAATGGGCTTGCTTTTCATACACAAAATAGCACTGCAGTAAACATACAAGCGAATACACTCATACATACACAGGGAAAATAGATCACTGAAAGTTACCTTTAAAAAGAAAAGAAAAAGGAAAGTATATTATTACAGATTAGGGAGTGGTCTCAAGAGTTTTTCCCCTTGGTTTTGGGATGCACAAACATATCTGGCCACCAAAACAGCTGGTAACAGTATTTTCCCCCAAAATAAATGGAAATTTGTCCTCATTTGTGCAGCGAAGGATCTTGGGGCATAACATGCTCGTTTTATGTAAAAATCGCTCTCTTAAATCAGCGTACTTGGTGCAGCTCAGATAAGGTTGCATTGAGAGCACAGCCGGGTCTGCCTGTGCCTTCCTGTTTCAGTGGCCAGGCTGCTCAGATTCTGTACATTATCAGGGTTTTCTGACAGACAACATGAAACGAATGACTTGTTTTTTTTTTACCATGTGTGTTCATTTCCACAGTCATATTGTGCACCTATTCAATAGCATGCAAAGAAAAAGCAAGCACACAAAAAAATCCGTTTTACTTATTTTGCATCAAAAGGTAATCACCTTAACTTCCTCTAAATAAGCCAAGTTTTGTGATTGTGTCACCAAGTCCGAGCCGGCAGTTAATAATAATAATAATAATACATTTTATTTGTGGGCGCCTTTCAGAGGACTCAAGGACACCTTACAGTACACGATTAAAGAAACAAGCAGCACTGTATCATCCAGCATAAAATCATAACAAAGCAGGGTGAAAAGTTAACGGAACAGATAAGTATAAAATCATCTTCTGCACAAAACTCAATGAAGCGTCGATCAGACTGAATATGCCAGTTTGAAAAGGTGCGTTTTGAGATGGGATTTGAAGGTTGAAAGAGATTCAATGTTTCGAATGTCTTGTGGGACAGAGTTCCATATGTTGGGTGGCAGAATGACTGAAGGCTCGAGACCCCATGGTAGTCAAGCGGGCCGATGGTGTAGTGAATTGGATAGCAGAAGATGATCTGAGAGTGTGGGAGGGCGTGTGGATATGAAGGAGTTCAGAAAGATATGAAGGAGCTCGGTTATTAAGGGCCTTAAAGGAGAGGAGCAGGATCTTGAAGTCAATATGGTATTTAACAGGGAGACAATGGAGTTGCTGAAGAACAGAAGTGATATGATCCTTGGAAGGAGTTCTGGTAATGATACGGGCAGCTGAATTCTGGACCAGTTGAGGTTTATGAAGACATTTGAGGGAGGAGACTAAAGGGGATAGAATTGCAGTAGTCAATACGGGATATAACCAGGGTGTGAATGAGTATGGTGGTGCTGTTACGTGTAAGTGACAGGTGATGATGATTAATATTGTGTATGCAGACCGAGTAACATTGTTGATGTGAGCTTCAAAAGATAATGTGCTGTCCAACATGACACCCAGACTCTTAAGCTGAGGTGATGGAGCAACTGTAGAATTGTCAGTAGTCAGAGAAAAAAACTTATCAGGTTTAGCCAAAGTAGAGTTAGTACCTACTAGGAGGACCTCGTTTTTATTGCTGTTAAGTTTGAGGAAGTGGTATGAAAACCAGGATTTAATTTCTAGTAAGCACTCAGAAAAGGGAAGTGGGCTGAATAGTGGAGGTAGGCTTTGTGGCTATATAGAGCTGGGTATCATCTGTGTAGCAGCGGGATTGAATGCTAAATTTCCTGAAAATGTTGTCAAGAGGCAATAGGTTAATAATAAATCGGAGGGATCCCAATACAGAGCCCTGGGGAACACCGGTAGTAACATGAAAGGACTGTGATCTCAAATGTTTAAGTTGGACAAACTGAGTGCAGCCAGAGAGATGTAATCTAAACCAGTCAAGGGGGGTGCTAGTCATTCCAATGGAAGCTAATCTCTCTACTACTACTACTACTACTACTACTACTACTACTACTACTTTCAGCTGCTCCCGTTAGAGGTCGCCACAGCGGATCATCCATTTCCATTTTTTCTTGTCCTCTGCATCTTCTGTTGTCACACCAGCTACATGCATGTCCTCTCTCACCACATCCATAAACCTCCTCTTTGGCCTTCCTCGATTCCTCTTCCCTGGCAGCTCCATATTCAGCATCCTTCTCCCGATATACCCAGCGTCTCTCCTCCACTCATGTCCAAGTCATCTCAATCTTGCGTCTTTTGTTTTCTCTCCAAACCGTCCAACCTGAGCTGTCCCTCTAGTACACTTGTTCCTGATCTGGTCCTTCTTTGTCATTCCCAATAAAAATCTTAGCATGGAATGGAAAATGGAAGTTAATCTCTCTAGGAGGATGTTATGTGAGATGGTATCATAGGCTGCACTCAGATAAGAAGCACAAGTATGGTTTAGAGCCCAGAGTCAGCTACCATCAACAGGTCGTTAGTGATTTTCACCAAGACTGTGTCCGCACTGTGCATGGAGCGAAAACCAGACTGGAATTGTTCAAACAGATTGTTGTGAGTCAAGTGAGCGTGTACCTGAGATGCGATTGTTCTTTCAAGTGTTTTAGCAAGAAATTGTAAATTTGAGATTGGATGAAAATTATTCAAATTGTTGGGGTCTGCACCCGGTTTCTCGAGTATTGGAGTTATTGCAGCTGTTTTGAGAGAGGAGGCAACAAGAGCAGAGGTAAGAGAGGAATATGTGATATCAGTCATTAAAGAGGATAGAGAAGGTAGACAGGCTTTTACTAAATGAGTGGGATGGGGGTCTAACTGGCAGGCAGATCATTTGGATTTGCGAGTTGGAAGTTTAAATCCAGGTTGTGAAGAAGAGACAAGAACATAGAAGGTTGAATAAGGCGACATAAGTTAAGTTAAGCAACATTCCAACCAATAATATCAAATGTTTTGTGCCGTCCTATCAAATTGCATCCCGCCCTACTTTTGTCCCACCCTAATATCCTATTTTACTTGGAAACACAGAGGTCGACTTCTGCGGTGATCTGGTCATCTCTGATGACTGGAATGTCCATGGGGCAACAAGCTAGGGACACGCTAGTGGTATTAGCAAGATTAGATTCAGCATCAGATCTGCGAGTTATTAAAAAAAACAGTACTTATTAACTTTTATTTTGTAAGATGGGATATGTTTGCTTGGCGTCTCAAAAAATAGTAGCTGCTACCGAATGTTTGCTCAGCTTTTATCTTTCTTCTTTTTATCTTTAACTGTCATTGTAATTTAAACTTTCGGGCTTTGGTTTGCTCACATTTTGTGTCGTGCCCTAATTACCTTTGGAGACCGGTTAAAGAAACAGATTGGGAACTTATGAAATCTGCCCATCCTCAGGTGAGAAACTAGTTAGACTTACCGCCTGAGTTGTGTGATTGTTCTCAATAAGACATGCCACTTCGCCTACAAAATGTATAGTTCTACTTGTGGAAGCAGCTTTGTGATGTGTATTGCGTTTCGGAATCGAGATCAAAACTGATGTCCCTGCTGCTCAGCTGATCCTGTGACTGGAGTCGGTCTACTGCTGTTGTGGTTTCACACCCCTTCACATGTTTAAAATGAGTTGTTGTGTTGTTGTTACTCCATTCCATTACAACAGACTTGAACAGCACAAAGATTATTCAAAAAACGCTGTTTACTGTTGTTAATCAAATAATGACGTCCCGGGGCGTTCGGGTAGCATAGTGGTCTATTCTGTTGCCTACCAACACGGGGGTCGCCGGTTCGAATCCGCGTGTTACCTCCAGCTTCATCGGGCGTCCCAACAGACACAATTGGCCGTGAGTGCGGGTGGGAAGCCGGACGTGGGTATGTGCCCAGGTCACTGCACTAGCACCTCCTCTGGTTGGTCGGGGCACCTGTTCAGGGAGGAAGAGGGAACTGGGGGGAATGGCGTGATCCTCCCATGTGCTACGTCCCCTTGGTGAAACTCCTCACTGTCAGGGGAACAGAAGCGGCTGGTGACTCCACATGTATGGCAGGAGGCATGTGGTAGTCTGCAGCCCTCCCCGGATCGCGGGATCTGCAGAAAGGGGTGGAGCAGTGACTGGGATGGCTCGGAAGAGTAGGGTAATTAGCCAAGTACAAATGGGAAGAAAAGGGGGGGGTCTCAAGTTTTGCCATTTTTCGGTAGTTTCATTCCAATACGTGAGGCACTTTTCTAGTTCGGTACTTGTAATTTGATCGGGTGGGATTTTTTTGTGCACTAGTTTGATCATTATCTTTCTCTCTCTCTCTCTCCTCCTCCAGGCTGCTGTGTCCCTCCCCCAGCGCCCGCCCCTCCACTGCTCCTCCCTCATCCCCATCCTGTGTCTCTCCTTGCGTTTCCTCATGTGGGTCGGACGCCTCAAAGACGCCTGGTGCTCCTTGCCGTGGATGCTCTTCATCGCCATGGCAACGCACCACGTCCGGGACGCCGTGCGCCACGGCCTGTGGGTTTGCCCGTTCGGCAACACGGCGCCCCTCCCTTATTGGCTGTACATCAGCACCACGGCCACGTTTCCTCACCTGTGCTCGGTCCTGATGTATCTCACGGGAACAAGGGATGTGATCTCTACCAAACACGGGGTGGCAATTGATGTTTAAAGCCCCAAGATCTTCACACCCTCACCTTTATCCTCCACCTCCTCACCGTGGGATGAAGCAAGAGGTCACTGACGTCACAGAAGTAAAAAGAAAACCAAAAAAAAAAAATTGGGCGGTACAACTCAACAGGTAGTACACTTCCTGTATTTTTTTAGCCCAGCCCAAAATGCGCCAGGGCAATATTATAACCTCTTAACGCCTAACTTCTGTTATGCCAGTGACCTCTTCTTGCCTGTCTGTCCCTAACACATTTACTAACACGTCACCCTGACTAACACATGTGTGTGAAGGCACACCGTCACTCCTTCATGATACATCCAGAAGACTTGTAGAACTGTGCTCACATCATTTCTACATACATTCCCGTAGGATTGGACAGGCGGTTAAAGGACGCCAGTGACCTTGTCTTGCCACCACTCTCCGGCACGCCGGCTGGATCTCCAGAAAGACCCGACATCGTGCTGCTCTGGTTCCTTCCTTCATTACATGAACGCCCGTTTCCAGACCCCCGCCCCAGACCCCGTGCAGTGTCCAGTGACTCGGCCACGTCGGCAGTCGGTCTTTGCTGCTACGAGGACAACTTTGTTAATCACGTCGAAACCACGATTCTTGAAGAGCGAGTCAGTCACAAGTCCGACTTCAGAAGTCAAGTCTTGTTTTTTTTGTTTTGTTTTTTGTTTTTAATTCTGTAGCGGGAGACATAATGGCGAATTGTTGGGCAGTCCTGACAGTCATATTTCCCTTGTGGGCAAAGATTTTCCCTCCTTTAACTGTACATTGATGGGTATGGTTATTTTTCTGCTCTACCTCCTGACATTTTGGGATTTCTCCAAAAAAAATTTTTTTTGAACAGGGCATCTGGGTGGCATGTCGGTCTATTCCGTTGCCTACCAACACGGGGATCGCCGGTTCGAATCCCCGTGTTGCCCCCGGCTTGGTCGGGCGTCCCTACAGACACAATTGGCCGTGTCCGCAGGTGGGAAGCCGCATGTGTCCTGGTCGCTGCACTAGCGCGCCTCCTCTGGTCGGTCGGGGCGCCTGTTCAGGTGTGAGGGGGAACTGGGGGGGGGGATAGCGTGATCCTCCCACGCGCTACGTCCCCCTGGCGAAACTCCTCACTGTCAGGTGAAAAGAAGCGGCTGGCGACGCCACATGTATCAGAGGAGGCATGTGGTAGTCTGCAGCCCTCCCCGGATCAGCAGAGGGGGAGGAGCAGAGACCGGGGCGGCTCGGAAGAGGGGTGCTAATTGGCCGGATATAATTGAGGAGAAAAAGGGGGGGAAATTAAAAAAAAAAACATAGTTTGAACAGAGAGCAGACCGGTGTCCTGCATGAGACATGTGTTTCTACTGGTTTCTATCTGTCAGCGTCTCACATCCAGTCGTGTCAGCAGAGAAGCGAGGGAGACGCAGTAAACGGGTCAGTCGGAACTGCGCCATATTAGCTCGGCACTCACATGCGTAGTGAAAACCGCGTGGTAATCAGCTCTGTTTGCAGCTGAGACGATGTCAGCGGACGTGCTTGGCGTGTTTCGTTCCACCGGAGCACCTCCGGCGCTTTTCAGCCCCCTAAATTATGTTGTCAGTGAAGAAGAATAAGACCGGTGATAAGGCTGCGTTTTAACGCCGGGCCACAAAGCCATCCCAGGAGATGCGATTCAGCATCAAGATGAAAACATGCTAAAACAAATTAGGTAGTGTTAAATACTGTAACGTGCATGGATAAGAAGACACGCTGGCCGCTAGATGGCGAGTTTGACCCTTTAGTCGAGCGGTTAGCGATGTGTCCTGCGGTGCGGGCGATACGGGTTCGCTTCCCGGCCGCGGCACTTTCTGTGGTTGCCCCCCGAATTCGCTACAACACTGATTTTATTTTTTTTAAGTTAAAAGGAGGACAGTAATAGCATACCTCTTAGAATAGTATTTAGATGCAGAGATGTATGGGGGATGTATGTTTATATATATATATATATATAGTGTGTGTGTGTGTATGTGTGGGATGTTTTTTAATTGATTCAAATGGTACAGTCCGCATGCTGAATCCTCTTGGCTTTTGTAGTCGCAGAGCCGCTCTTTATATGATTATTAGGGATCTTTACTATTAACCTTCTAATTGACCGTGCAGGAGAACGTTGCGAGGTGGTCTCAAGTCGGGGTAAACAGTTAGCATCAAGCTAACGCTGTCGTTAGCATCCAGCTAACGCCGTCCCAGACCTCCCTCAGGATGGGCCTATCGTCGGGCCTTTCTTAGACGATATGTGATGATGACTCGGAACAGCACAGTTTGTGGGGGTGTTAGTGGCTGCTATGGTCTGACTATAGTCTGCATGCTGCCGTTGAGAAAGGAGACTTTGTGCATAAAGACGGCAGCCTTCTGGTCTGGGTCCTACCTCCATGGCCTGAAGAGGCGGAAGAGGTTTTGAGTTTTTGGTAACACTTTAGTATGGGGAACGTAGTCAGCATTAATTAGGTGCTTATTAGGATGCAAATTAGCAACATATTGGCTCTTAATTGGTCATTATGAAGTACTTATTAATGCCTTATTCTGCATGGCCTTATTATAAAACCAGTAAGCCATTAACTATGAGTTTTCCCTCTATAACCTCAGAAGTATTGCTTATTAGTAGTACCATCTCAATATGCTTTGCTTAGTATGGCCTTTATAAGGTGGTAGTACCACCAGAAGAGCTATTCTCCCTTACTAACACTTAATGAATATGCTCTGTTCTTACATAACAACACACAAAACTACAAGTGTTCATAGTGTTAAATTAATGCAAATTAACTTTTTGTTGCTTAGAATATGTTCCCCATACTAAAGTGACATCTTGATCATTACTAATTCACTAGTAATTACGTTTTTTTTATGTTCCCCATACTAAAGCGTCACCGAGTTTTTAATTTGTAGTTAAGCCACAAATAAAAAAGGGAAATTGAAAGGGAAAAAAAACAAATCCTCAAATATCTTCATCTTCGCAGATCAGGCTGCTCAGAACATCCTCCCACAGTCTGGCTGTGAGCTCGGCAGGAGGTTGAGTTTTATAAATACAATTCGGAGGTTTCTTTTATTAATGGCGTTATTATTTTTTTGGTCAGACACAACCCCCTTTTCAGATCCTGGATAGAAACATTTATACGTTGCAAATATTGATCGATAAACATCAGTTTTCCACGCGTATATATGTTTATCAGAGAGATGCCATCTGACTAGTTGGCGTCCATCTTAATGTTCCTGGTTCACTGAAATCTCTGGTCACCGTGACATGTGATAAAACATAATGGGAGATGTTCTCGTCAACAGTTTGAATAGATTTGTTTTTTTTTTCCCTCCCTACTCCCCACATGTTCAACCGACGGCCTGTTATTTGATTTTATTTGCACCGAGGCTAAAATGAGCTGCACAGCGTTTCTCCAACCTCTCCTGGAGGACCACTCGTCCTGCATGTTTTAGATCTCTCCCTGCTCCAAACACAGCTGATTCAAATCGCCTAAACTGCCTAATAACAAAACTGATCGTTTAAAACAGCTGTGTTTGGAGCAGGGAGAGATCTAAAACATGCAGGACGAGTGGTCCTGCAGGAGAGGTCTGAGAAACGCTGAGCTGCAACATGACAGAAAAGGGCCCCTGTGCAGCATGTGAGGTAACAACCTGCCACAGGTTGTGTACAAGCCTCGCTTGAATTATTCTGCTGCCAAATAATTCATCTAAATGTACACCTGTTGTGCTTCTTCCATGGCAGAGAGTCACAAGTGACCCTAAACCTAATGTCTCCTCTGACACTGTGTGGAAGACATCACTGACTTGTGCTCATCGGCTCTGTTTTGAGCTGTTGGGATCTCATTGGGTGAGACGAGACCCTTCGGTCTGATCTAGGTTGGCGAAACAGAAACCACCACGCTTAACCTCTCAAGAAACGCCTCGATTTAACCCTTAAGAACATCACAGGTCCCCTGCTCTGGTGGGATCTGCCCAGGTGTCAGCGAATGCTTCTTGTGAAAATGTATTTCAGTGACAAAGATTGCAGTGGTGATTGTTGTCCACTAGGTGGCACATTTCAGCCGTAGTCATTTGCTAATTCATTTTAAAACGAGATTTAAAAGAAGCTTGAGTCCTACTGGTTAATCTTAGTTCGACGGGAAGAGTTCCACTGTGTGAAGTTTCTTTGTATGTCCACTGGGGGGCAGTATCGCTGCACCCTGTCTGCTGTGAGAGGCCTTGCTGTAGCGGTCCAGTTCAGATTATGGCAGATATGTCACACGGTCTTTCTCATTTGCATTATAGGGACACGTTTACGTTTCACATTATTATTGGTCATTTGTGGTATTGTGGAAATTAGATTATATCAAATTAAGTTTAACATTTGAGGGAAACCATTAAAGGTTTTGTACAGTGACGTGAATAACGACTTGGTCACTAATATCTTTGGCCGAGTGAACATAACCATGTTGGCCTCGCTGGAGTTTGGTATTCAAGCTGACATCTCGTGAAAGCCGTTTTAAAACCGGACTTCAGAAGGTTCTAGGGTCCCTAACGGAGCTGCTTTTGGCTCGGCAGGAGAAAAGCCACGTGTTATCCTATCCTTTTGTACCAGCTGACGGATAAAATGTTTTATCTACTTCTTACACAAACATGGGTACAATGCTAGTCCCAGAAACAGTAATGTATATAAAATCAATCTCATCATGTCGAGGTCCTGAAAGGTTTGCAAAGTTCCCAATATCTCTCGAGAGAATACGGGGGGAAACAGTCTAGGCCTTGTGCACATATGATTACATGTCGTGCAACGTCAAGCTTCTGTGATCTTGTGAGTTACGTGCAGCTGTAGCTGACTGGGTGTAGTCGCAGTCGTATGTCTGACTTATCTTCAAACGGAGTCAACAGACAGAAGGGTGGAGAAAAGGGGCGGGTTTTAAATACGGCACTGATGTACTTGAGTCTCCTTGAAGCAGGTGGAAAACTCAAAACTGCCTTTAGAAAAATCTAGAGGCTAAAACTATAAACGATCTTCAATTCTTCCTTTTTGTTGGTCCTCGAGACGTAGTCTCACTTTCAGTTGAGGCAGCGGTGTTGCACACTTTTCTGCACCCCCCCGGGAAATTGTTTGGACATTTAAACAGTCAAAAGCCCAAAACGGCAGTCTTGTATTAATGAAACACCCGCAGACGTGGCCATTTCAGACACGCGAGCTACTGCAGCACTTTTTCACTGAATTTCTCGAGAGGAATTATTTGGGCAAGTGTTCAAGTCAAACAAGAGACATCCAGGTTTTTGGGTGTTGAGGGCCAAGGTGGTTCTGCTGGATTACACTGACAGAAGTATCGACTGCAGTACCTATACATGATAACACGAACTAACACACCGAAATGCATACTAGTCCATACAATAATAGTAAAGCGTTAATGAGGGCTGCCACGAGGCTCCAATTTGTACAGGAAGTACGGAGGATAGGACGGCACGGTGGCGCAGTGGTGAGCGCGGTCGCCTCACAGCAAGAAGGTCCTGGGTTCGAACCTCGGGGTTCTCCAACCTAGGGGGTCGTCCTCTGTGTGGAGTTTGCATGTTCTCCCCGTATCTGCGTGGGTTTCCTCCGGATGTTCCGGTTTCCTCCCACAGTCCAAAGACATGTAGGTCAGGTGGGTCGGCCGTACTGAATTGTCCCTAGGTGTGAATGTGGGGGGGGGGGGCTGTGATGGCCTGGCGGCCTGCCCAGGGTGTCTCCCCGCCTGCCGCCCAATGGCTGCTGGGATAGGCTCCAGTATCCTCGCGACCCCGAGAGCAGGATAAGCGGTTTGGCTCATGGATGGTATGGAAGATACGCGTTAGAGGCGGTTTGTGTCAATGCTGCCCTCTAGCGTTCACGGATAGGAATGACAACAACAAATCAAAGGAACCAAGGCAAAGTCAAATAGTAACACGTGCCGCCGCGTGTTTGCTGACCTCGCCTCCGGTAAATACGGGCTGTTCAAGTCGTCGCGTGGCTTGCCGGGGACTGCGCGTGCTAGCCAGGTGTTTGAACGGCGGGATCTCGAACGGCAAGCTGGACAGCGCGTGCACGGCGTGTCGTTTACTTTCGATAAGCACCGCTTATTTACCCATCATGCAGCGCTTCAGCAAAGCGGAAATGTTACACACAGTTCCTGTTTCGTTCTCCACAGTCAGTGGTCGACACGCAACTCTCTGGAAATCTCGATATACTTCTGTTCAGAGGAGGACGCCCTGTTGCTGTGTAAGTGGCGCCCCCTGCGGCTGCTTATGTTTACAACGTGTCCTTCATTAGTGTAACTTCATGGTTCATTTTGCACATTAATTTATTTCGACGTCGATGTTTTGTTTTGTTTTGTATTTCCTATTTTTATTCTAATATATTGGAAAAGCACATAGATGTCATGATATCATTATAATTTTGAAAGTTGTGTTTCCCTTTGTCTCAATAAAATCTGTACCCCGGACCTGTGTGTGTGTGTGTGTGTCTGTGTGTGTGTGTGTGTGTGTGTGTGTTTTGCACAGTACAGCAGAACTAATGAGATACAGGGGGCGTCCTGGTGGCGTAGCGGTCTATTCCGTTGCCTACCAACACGGGGATCGCCGGTTCGAATCCCCGTGTTACCTCCGGCTTGGTCGGGCGTCCCTACAGACACAATTGGCCGTGTCTGCTGGTGGGAAGCCGGATGTGGATGTGTATCACTGCACTAGCGCCTCCTCTGGTCGGGCGGGTTGCCTGTTCGTGGGGGGAATAGCGTGACCCTCCCACGCGCTACGCCCCCCCTGGTGAAACTCCTCACTGTCAGGTGAAACGAAGCGGCTGGTGACTCCACCTGTATGGGAGGAGGCATGTGGTAGTCTGCAGCCCTCCCCGGGTCGGCAGAGGGGGGGTGGAGCAGAGACCGGGACGGCTCGGAAGAGTGGGGGTAACTGACCAAGTACAATTGGGGAGAAAAAAGGGGGGGGGGGACTGATGTAATACTGTACAATGAATTGTTTTTAGTGCACTTCCGGTGTGTAGTCTTCCAAATGTTCCTACCTTGTCAGAGTCCCGCCCCGTTTTATGCCCGCGACAGGAAACAGAATGGCTGTTACAACAATGACGTCTCCGTGCTGCTTTTGTTCTGGAGTGTCGGTGTACAAACGGCTTCACAACACCACCATGAATGCCAGATTAAGAAACTCCCATTTCTACTTCTACTGCTCCTCCACAGCATGCGAACCCCCCCATACCCCCCACACCCCGCGCGCGTGAGGCAGTAAAAAAAGAAACTCTAGCGGCGCTTTTCCTGGGAGCTCCGTGATGCTGCACTTCCAAGGAAAACTACCAGATGGGAGCAGATTGATGCTGCCAGTGGAGTCTGGAGGAGCGACTGCAGCTCCCCACCCGTCAGCAACAAGCACACACACACACACGCACGCACACACGCACACACATATACACACACAGGCACGCACAAGCACAGGCGCGCGCGCACACACACACGCACACACATATACACACACACGCACATACATATATATATATATATATACACACACACGCATACAGACACACATATACACACACGCATACAGACACACACATATACACACATATACACACACATATACACACACACGCATAGACACACATACACACACATACACACACACACGCATACAGAGACACACACACAGACATATACACACACACACACACGCATACAGACACACATATACACACACACACGCATACACACGCACACACGCACACGCACAGGCATTGGGGTGGTACCCTGCTCATACCCTCCACACACGTTTCCTGACGTGCAAAGATAAGTTTAGACCCAGGAGGTCCCGCCATTCTAACACACACACACACACACACACACACACACACCTCTCTTGCTTTCACACACTCAAAATACACACACATACTTGCTCTCTCTCTTTCTATCCCCCTCCCTCTCCTCTCTCCTTCTCCTCTCTCCGTATCTCTCTCCTTCAATTTCTCTCTCTCTCTCTCTCCCTCCCTCCCTCCCTCCCCCTCGCTCTCTCTCGCTCTTAATTTCTTTTTAAAAATCGAATCAAAATGTCTCTCTGTATCTCCCCCTCTCTCTCCCTCTCCCTCTGTCTGTCTGTCTCTCTCCCACTCTTTCTCCCTCTCTTTCTCCCTCTCTTTCTCTCCCTCTCTCTTCATCTGTCTCTCTCCCTCTCTCTTTCTGTATCTCTCTTCCAGCGAATGACCTGATCATGATCAATTAGTTTACAAACATCTGATCATGTTCAATTAGTTTACAAACATCTGATCATGATCAATTAGTTTACAAACAACTGATCACGATCAATTAGTTTACAAACAACTGATCATGATCAATTAGTTTACAAACAACTGATCACGATCAATTAGTTTACAAACACTGAAAACTACCCGACGTTTGGGTTAATTGCTCAGCACTGCTCGACATAAACACACGTGCTTCTCTCTCGCTCTTATGCAAACACACGCTTTCATAAACAACACACACACACACACACACACACACACATGCTCCCCCCTCTTCCCGTCTCTGTCACGAAAACATGCACACACTTATCTCTCTCCCTCTCTCTCGCGCGCGCGCGCGCTCGCGCGCTTTGCTGTTTCCAGACGGGTGGTGTTTATGGACCAGAAAAAGGACAGGATGTTACCTCCCCACCCCATCCCCACTCACCTACTGGACAGGAAGCGTAGTTTCCGTTGCCCATGGTAACCAGGACTGCATAATGCAGGGCCGAGGTTAACCTCCTCCTCTCCTCACCAGCTCGTACCCATCAGGTCTTGGTTTTTGTTTTGTTTTTCCTTCCTCGTTTTCGAACCTCCGCTTGCCCCTAGAACCAGAAAAGAACCCAGAACTGACAACAACAGACGTGCTGGACTGTTCCCAGCACAGGAGAGGACTGTGAGAAACCTCTTACGTGGACGTGTTTGTGTGTTGCGTAAGATAAAATGTGTGTTCATATAACTGTGTACACATTCACATGTTACACATCTAATGGAGCAAAACTGCCCCCCCCCCCCCAACGCCAGCTCACAAAGTGACGATTGCTCCGTCCGGACTCTTCTGCCACCTGGCGCCGAAAGGGTGGACCGGACTCCCGGTCTCCATCATACATGCTGTAGCGAATTCGGGGGTGGGGGGCAGCCCGGGTACCGCCACAGCCGGGACGCGAACCCGTGTCTCCCGCTCCGCAAGCGACCACGTTAACCGCTCGACTAAAGGCTCCGACCCGTTAGCCGAGGACCAACGTGTCTACTTATCCATGCACGTTACACTACTGACTCGCTGTATCACTTCGAGAAAGGCCTATGTAAAATCAATCAATCAATCGATCGATCGATCAATCAATCAATCAATCAATCAATCAATATTCCTTCAGGGCTGCATGAAGACTAATAAACTGTCTGATTGCCCTTTCCAAATAATTGTAATCATTTGATACAATAAATTGTGTTTACTACGACTTCTGTGACGTCACTCAGACGTGGGTAGGAGTTGCGTCTCATGTCTGTTCAAGCCCTTCTTACCGTGCACCGCGTCGTCATATCCATGTCGTCATATCCATGTCGTCATATCCTCCGGCACTCTGTCTGTGCTGCTGATATGCGGCTTCATCCATTTCCTTTGCGACGTCATTTCCCTTCTCGTGCCGATCTAGGGCGCACTTCCGAGCCTCCTCGTCATATTCTTCATATACTACAGGTACTCCCCGGGTTACGAACCCACCCCCGGCTTACGAACTGACCTCCGTCAAATCTATTATTTTAAAACATCGAGTTACACACAATAGGTCGTACTAACGGACGGACGGACTACTTTGCGCGAGTTCGCCGCCCCGAGGAAGGAGAACAACGCCACGCCGTCGACGCCATTTTAACTCGGATCGCGTAAACATGTTGAGTGTGTTGTGTTTTCACTTAGGAAATTCATGTGTTTACCGTAGTCATGGCTTAAAAGCCCCCCCCCCCCTTTTCTCCTCAATTGTATCCAGCCAATGACCCCCCTCTTCCGCTGCTCCGCCCCCTCTGCTGATCGGGGGAGGGCTGCAGACTACCACATGCCTCCTCCCATACATGTGGAGTCGCCAGCCGCTTCTTTTCACCTGACAGTGAGGAGTTTCACCAGGGGGACGTAGCACGTGGGAGGATGATGCTGCTATTCCCCCCAGTTCCCCCTCCCCCCCGAACATGCGCCCCGACCGACCGACCGACCGACCGCCCAGAGGAGGCGCTAGTGCAGGACACATACCCACATCCGGCTTCCCATCCGCAGACACGGCCAATTGTGTCTGTAGGGACGCCCGACCAAGCCGGGGGTAACACGGGGACTCGAACCGGAGATTGCCGTGTTTTTAGGCAACGGAAGAGACCGCCACGCCACCCGGACGCCCTCAAAGTGTAAATCCGATGCAAGTGATGGCGATGCGATGAAGAAGAGGCAAACGATCCCGGCTGAAATGAAAGAGGAAATAATACAGCGTTCAGAGGGAGGTGAAACCTCATCATTTTTTCCCCTTACCCGGTGGGGGGGGGGGAGGGGGGCGAGTCCCGAGCGGGCTCCCGTTTCAGGCGTCAAACGGCAATGGCCGGTGGGGAGTTTGAAACGTAAGACATGTTTCTTTACAGTTTTTTTTTAGACCCATACACACCTTCTCTCTCTCAGTTATAATACATTAAGTACTATTACTGCACTATTATATGCATGATACTTCATGTAAAACATATACCACATAGACCAACCTTTGACTAGTTGATGCTAGATGTGAACTGTGCGTAACTGGTCCGATTTACATACATATTCGACTTACGAACAGACCCAAACCGGAGCTCGTTCGTAACCCGGGGCCTACCTAAAGCCGTCATAATTCTATATGCTGTCCTAATTCTGGTCGACGTCCGCCGTCAAAAGTCGAAAGTAAGGGAAGCATTTGTTTGTTTCAGGTCTTCGGACAAACTGATTAGAGCTGATTTGTGTGTGTGTGTGTGTGTGTGTGTGTGTGTGTGTGTGTGTGTGTGTGTGTGTGTGTGTGTGTGTGTGTGTGTGTGTGTGTGTGTGTGTGTGTGTGTGTGTGTGAAAACAAACTTAAAAACAAAGGAAATAACATTCTCAAAGGCACAACATCTGGACCTGAATTTCTTTTTCCTAATTCAGGTTCATTTTTGTACAATTTTTTTTTTAAATAAATAAAATAAAATAAGAAAATAGAATCTGTGTTGAGGACTCTCTGCTTTCAGGTAGCAGGACTTTACGCTTTTATTCTGGTTTTGTGACTTAACGTTCTCGGGATCAGTCGTGTTTTTTGGGGGTCTGCTGTCATGAGGACGCCTCCCTCTGGAGGTGGACCGGGCACGTCCAGCAGGGAGCGCTGGAGAGACGACGTCTTCCCGTTAGCCGGGGAGCAGCCGAGGACCCTCCGGGAGCAGTAAGTGGAAGTCATTGGAAAAGGAAAGTGCCTTGGCTTTTATTTGCTTTCCCTGTGCCACAGTGAGCTTAACCACGGACCAATCAGCTAAAAGACGGATGGATGGATGGATGGCTGGATGGATGGATGGATGTATGGACGGATGGACGGATGTATGGACGGACGGATGGACGAACGGATGGACGGACGGACGGACGGACGGACGGATGGACGGACGGACGGACGGATGGACGGATGGACGGATGGACGGACGAACGGATGGATGGATGGATGGATGGATATTAATAAAGGGTACCATCTATTTCTTGGCTTAAGAAACCTGGCTTGATTTCTGCAGCAGTGCTGGTTTAGTGTAATGTACATTTTTTGCTGTTGATTTGTCGGCTCTTTAACCTTACAGTCATCATGGACGCAGGCGTCGACTAAATTCAACAAATTTTCTCGTTTTCTGTTTAGACCGTATTAAAAAATCAAGATACCTGTAAAAGATTTCCGAAAACAGTAAGTCCGTTGAAAGGTGTGGGTGTACATTTCTATTTTTAAGCGTATTCTCAACATATGTGTACTGTTTCTGCAGTGTTGTGTACTCTGTGTTTCATGGGAAGGTGTGCATTGTGATATCACGGTGGAATAAATCTGCCACAAAACCTGCAATCTTTCAAAACTCCTAGCTGAAAGTATCAATGTTCATTTGTACTTTTATTTTGAAATATCAAGGACGTCATAGTAAAACGACAGCATCTTATTTATTGGTGTTTTGGGGGGATTCCTCCCCCCCACCCGTTTCTCCCCAATTGTATCCGGGCAATTACCCCACTCCTCCGAGCCATCCCGGTCTCTGCCCCACCCCCTCTGCTGATCCGGGGAGGGCTGCAGACTACCACATGCCTCCTCCCACATACAGGTGGAGTCACCAGCCGCTTCTTTTCACCTGACAGTGAGGAGTTTCACCAGGGGGACGTAGCGCGTGGGAGGATCACGCTATTCCCCCGAACAGGTGCCCCGACCGACCAGAGGAGGCGCTAGTGCAGCGACCAGGACACCTACCCACACCCGGCTTCCCACCCGCAGACACGGCCAATTATGTCTGTAGGGACGCCCCGATCAAGCCGGAGGCAACAAGGGGATTCGAACTGCCGCGCCACCCGGATGCTCAGCGACAGCATTTTTAACCTTGCGTGGACAGTTAAAGGCCCATATACCCAGACTGCATCCATGCCCTGAAGTAATACTTGGGGTAGTATTGGTCGAGAATCAATGACCACACTGGGTTATAGAACTCAGGTTTAGTCGTGGCTCAGAAGGCAGACGTAATAACCATACATGGTAGTGGTGTAACCATAATAACAGTGCGGGTAGTACATAACACCTAGTGTAGTTCCAGTGGATATACATGGCGTTATATCACTACATGCCCCAGCTGAGCAGATTCAAAGGTGCTTTTACTTTGAAAAAGTCTGAGACGGATGCAGAAGTGAGCAAGAGATGGACAGGATATGTTGTAGGATTTTAATGGTGTCACTTTACAAAAAGAAAGAAGAGAGAGAGAGAGAGAGAGAGAGAGAGAGAGAGAGAGAGAGAGAGAGAGAGAGAGAGAGAGAGAGAGAGAGAGAGAGAGAGAGAGAGAGAGAGAGAGAGAGAGAGAGAGAGAGAGAGTTCCCTACCAAAGTTGTAAGAGCAGCTTGGTACCTTTGTCGAGGCGCTGGTATGGTGCGAAAAGGTGAAAGTCTCTTTACAGCACGACTTTATCTCACCACGATAGAGAGATAATGACGTAGAAAACCGAGTTGTGGTTCACTTTCAACAAGTACAACAACTGGTGAAATTCAGTCTTGGCCTAAAATATGACGGATAGGCCTCAATTAGGCAAAGCAAAAAATAAAATAATCGTTTCCCCCAAGTTAGAAGAGAGAGTCCTTGCACCGGCGGTGCAGTAACGCCATCGTGCCATTACCGTTGGGGAGATTTTAAATGGGCAGCTGATTCAATAGGGGGCTCTGCCAGTGGTCCTGTTGGAGTGACAGGTTTCTACACGAAACATTAATTAAAACATGATGACACATTCTGTTGTGAAGATGAATGATCTCCCCTGCTCGTCCGAAGTAAGTGTCAACCTGCTGCGCTGGGTGGCTGCTGCAGAAGTCACGAAATCCACAGGCTCCAGAAGACCATAAGCGTCTTAAGTAGGACAGACAGACCCCGGGGTTTCAATAGGAGCAGGTATGGAGTCTCGTGTTCCTCTGTTGGACGAGACATGAGAAGATCCTCTTCATGCCACTGGACATTAAAAAAAAGAGGCTTCTCTTTCTTTATGAATATTCCCAAAGAGTTGGTGGAGAGCTGAATAGAAGGACTGAATCGTGTTTCAACTCATCGTGTAGAAATGACTGACAACAGGTCAGACTGATACATCGAACACAGTCCACAAAGTATAACCATACAACAACTGTACAATAACTACACAGTAACTATACAGCAACCATACAATAACCATACAGCAACCATACAGCAACCATACAATAACCGTACAATAACCATACAGCAGCCATACAGCAACCATACAATAACCATACAATAACCATACAGCAACCATACAATAACCATACAGCAACCATACAATAACCATACAGCAACCATACAATAACCATACAGCAGTCATACAATAACCATACAGCAACCATACAATAACCATACAGCAACCGTACAATAACCATACAGCAGCCATACAATAACCATACAGCAACCATACAACAACCGTACAATAACCATACAGCAACCATACAGCAACCATACAGCAACCGTACAATAACCATACGGCAACCATACAATAACCATACAGCAACCGTACAATAACCATACAGCAACCGTACAATAACCATACAGCAACCGTACAATAACCATACAGCAACCATACAATAACCATACAGCAACCGTACAATAACCATACAGCAACCATACAATAACCATACAGCAGCCATACAATAACCATACAGCAACCGTACAATAACCATACAGCAACCATACAGCAACCATACAGCAACCGTACAATAACCATACAGCAACCATACAATAACCATACAGCAGCCATACAATAACCATACAGCAACCATACAATAACCATACAGCAACCGTACAATAACCATACAGCAGCCATACAACAATCATACAGCAACCATACAGCAACCATACAATAACCATACAGCAACCATACAGCAACCATACAATAACCGTACAATAACCATACAGCAGCCATACAGCAACCATACAATAACCATACAATAACCATACAGCAACCATACAATAACCATACAGCAACCATACAATAACCATACAGCAACCATACAATAACCATACAGCAGTCATACAATAACCATACAGCAACCATACAATAACCATACAGCAACCGTACAATAACCATACAGCAGCCATACAATAACCATACAGCAACCATACAACAACCGTACAATAACCATACAGCAACCATACAGCAACCATACAGCAACCGTACAATAACCATACGGCAACCATACAATAACCATACAGCAACCGTACAATAACCATACAGCAACCGTACAATAACCATACAGCAACCGTACAATAACCATACAGCAACCATACAATAACCATACAGCAACCGTACAATAACCATACAGCAACCATACAATAACCATACAGCAGCCATACAATAACCATACAGCAACCGTACAATAACCATACAGCAACCATACAGCAACCATACAGCAACCGTACAATAACCATACAGCAACCATACAATAACCATACAGCAGCCATACAATAACCATACAGCAACCATACAATAACCATACAGCAACCGTACAATAACCATACAGCAGCCATACAACAATCATACAGCAACCATACAGCAACCATACAATAACCATACAGCAACCATACAGCAACCGTACAATAACCATACAGCAACCATACAGCAACCATACAACAACCATACAGCAACCGTACAGCAACCATACAATAACCATACAGCAGCCATACAGCAACCATACAATAACCATACAGCAACTGTACAATAACCATACAACAACCATACAATAACTACACAGTAACCATACAGTAACTACACAGTAACCATACAGTAACTAGATAGTAACCATATAGTAACTACATAGCAACCATACGGCAACCATATAGTAACTACACAGTAACCATACAGTAACTACATAGTAACTATATAGTAACTACATAGCAACCATACGGCAACCATATAGTAACTACATAGCAACCATACAGCAACCATACAGCAGCCATATAATAACTACACAGTAACCATACAGTAACTACATAGTAGCTACATAGCAACCATATGGCAACCATATTGTAACTACATAGCAACCATACCGCAACCATACAGTAACTATAGAGTAACTACTTAGCAACCATACAGTCACCATATAGTAACTACTTAGCAACCATACAGCAACCATACAGCAACCATATAGTAACTACATAGCAACCATACAGTAACCATATAGTAACTACATAGCAACCATACAGCAACCATACAGCAACCACATAGCAACCATACAGCAACCATACAGCAACCACATAGCAACCATACAGCAACCATACAGCAACCACATAGCAACCATACAGCAACCATATAGTAACCATACAGTAACCACGCAGCAACCATACAGTAACCGTATAGTAAGTACATAGCAACCATACAGCAACTAAACAGTAACTACATAGCAACTATACAGCAACCATACAGCAACCACATAGCAACCATACAGCAACCATACAGCAACCACATAGCAACCATACAGCAACTAAACAGTAACTACATAGCAACTATACAGCAACCATAAAGTAACCATATAGCAACGACAGATCAACCATACAGTAACAATATAGTAACTACATAGTAACCATATGATAACGAAAGAGTAACCATACAGTTCGACACAGCCAGCATAAAGTAACCATACAGTAACCATATCATAACCATACAACAACTGAGCTTCATATAACTGGGAAAACAAACTGAACAAGAACGCATGAGGGGAGCATCACAGGCATGGATTAGGGATAGTCCCTGGTCGATAACAGATAGCTACCCAATTCCCCCCCCTCGGGGGTGAACAAAGTATTTCAGATTCTGGTGTGCCAAAATATTGTGTAATTAAAATCCCATTTTCAGGCCATCACATGTGGTCAAATTCCTGCACTAATAAAGAAATTGCACGCTAACTCGTTATTTCCGCCATGGCAAATAATTCCCGTCAAGCTGCTGCTGTGGAAAACCTCCGATAACCTTTCTCGTCGGAGGCTGCACAAAAGGAGGGTGTTTTTTTCTTGGTTTTTTTTTTAAATGTTTGTTTTTTTTCCCCCCTCCAGGTTGTTGCTGCTTCAAACCAGCGGATGGAAACGCAGAGCTGCACACAGAGGACCCGCTTATGCAACCCGGACCTCCCCGCTACGGGGCAGCGCCCCCAACTGCCCCACCCCCCTCTAGATTCTATCACATTCGTCGACTAAATTTAACACATGCCTGTGAAATTACCCCCAGGAAATCAGATAAGGGATTCTCCCCCCCCTCCCCTCCCCTCCCCCCTCCCCTCCCCTACATACAAACACCACTTATAGTAACACAACATACATACACGAGATGTATCGCATAATGATTATTATACAATAATATACAAACAAAACAACACAAAAAAAGAAGAAGCTTCGATTGGATCCATGCATAATATGTAGAACTATAGCTTTAGAGAACATACAGTGGCCCAACCCGGGAAAGGTTTGACTCGATGCACCTTGTGTTTCTGATACAAACTACACAGCCAATCAATCAATCAATCAATCAATCAATCAATCAATCAATCAATCAATCAATCAATCAATCAATCAATCGTTTGATAACTACACAGCTTTGGATCGACAGAATAAAACCACAAAAACAACAGAAAAAGAGAGAAACAAAAACAAACAAGTTTGATGGATGACGTCGCGGCGTCTCACTTCCGGCGGCGGGTCTCCGTGACGCGAGACCTCAGACCCGCCCCCCCCTCCACGCGCGCCGCCGGAGGTGTCGTGTGAACATGACGGGGTGGAGCCGCAGCAGAGGCGTTTGCGCTGACAAAATATGTTTGATTTCTCTTGCATCAGCTTTTTTTTTGTATCCCCTCCCCTCCCCCCCCCATTTTTCTCCCCAATTGTAGCCGGCCAATTACCCCCCCCCCCCACTCCCCCCGAGCCGCCCCGGTCGCTGCTGCTCCACCCCCCTCTGCAGACTACCGCGTGCCTCCTCCCATACATGTGGAGTCGCCAGCCGCTTCTTTTCCCCTGACAGTGAGGACTTTCACCAGGGGGGGACGTAGCGCGTGGGTGGATCCCCCCCGACCGACCACAGGAGGCGCTAGTGCAGCGACCAGGTCACTTGCCCGCATCCGGCTTCCCACCCACAGACAACGGCCAATTGTGTCTGCAGGGACGCCCGACCAAGCCGGGAGTAACGCGGGGATTCGAACCGCCGATCCCCGTGTTGGTAGGTAACGGGATAGACCGCCACGCCACCAGTACTTCAGGACCGCTGAGCCGAACCGAACCGAACCTGCGGGCCGCCCGCACGCCGCCGCGAGCCAGCACGCTCCCGTCCGTTTCAATATGAAACGACGCGTGGCGTCCAGGCTTCCCGTCGACGCGCGTCTACTTTACGACCCCCCTGAAACGGCACCCGCCCCCCCACCCCCACCCCCACCCCCTTCAGGCCATAGGGGGGGTTTCTCTTTTCCTTTCTTTTTTTTTCCAGAGTAGTGCTAAATATAGCAGCTTTCATATTTAACGGGTGTCATGTGGCGTTTCCGGTGTGTGTTACAAGCGGCGTTGGCTCGAGTCATTTGACTCGCCGCTGCGTGTGTGCGTGCGTGTGTGTGTGCGTGTGCGTGCGTGCGTGTGTGTGTGTGTGTGTGTGTGTGCTGGCCTTTAAGTGTGGCTCCGTGGTTTGGGTTCGCAGCCAGCGGAACAACACATAATACTGTGAGGCTTCTCTCAGGCGGCGACTCCCGAAAGGTCTCCTGACGTTAAAGCCAGAGGGCCCCCGGTCCTGGACCTGGACCTGGTCCCGGGCAGCAGTCGTTTGCCAAGCTGTCTGGGAGGACGCCGTTTACGTTGCTGTATCATCTTCACTTGATCTTCACCTGCATTTCTGAGCAGTCAAGAGCTAAACCTGAGTGTGAACTTGCGCCTCGATTCCCTCGGACCACTTCCTGATCCCAGCGCCAACATGGCCGGAGTCTCCTTACAGCCGCACTCCAGTCAGCCGTCAGTCACCTTAAGTGACCTTAAGGACCACAGGTGAGACAGGACTCACGTGACCTGTCTGCGGTAAGTCGGTCTTAAAACTCTGAACATGCTGAGATGGTGCATTTTGGTTTCTGGACCCCCCCCCTCCCCCCCTCCCTTTTTCTTCCCAGCTGTATCCCAGTCTTCCGAGCCGTCCCGGTTGCTGCTCCCCCCCAACTCCCCCCTCCCTCCGGCCGTTCCGCCCAGATAGCAAAATTGCCCACACCCGACACTTCATCCGGCCCACATACCGCGTGGAATGAGGGCTCCTGTTTGCCAGATCTGGGCCAGAACCAAGCCATAGCATGTGCCACATATTTGCCAAAGGTGGCCCATATTTGTGTTGCGATATTTGGGCCATATTCCCCATTTACCACACGGGGCCACTTCAGGGTCACATCCAGATTACAAGACCGGCATATCTGGGTCACATTTGCTGTGATGCACGTGGGCCACTTCAGGCTCACATCCATTTTGTCAGGGCCAGAAGAAGGCCATCAGCGCCGCATCCGGATGCTGTCTGGGCGGGGAGGGCTGCAGACTACCACATGCCTCCTCCAACACAGCCGCTTCTTTTCACCTGACAGTGAGGAGTTTCGCCAGGGGGACGTAGCGCGTGGGAGGATCCTGCTATTCCCCCACCGACCAGAGGAGGCGCTAGTGCAGCGACCAGGACACATGCCCACATCCGGCTTCCCACCCGCAGACACGGCCAACTGTGTCTGTAGGGACGCCCGACCAAGCCGGAGGTAACACGGGGATTCGAACCACCGATCCACCGTGTTGGCAGGCAAACGGAATAGACCGCCACGCTACCCGGTCTCGCTGATACGGTGCGTCTTGTTTCATCAGATAACCGGTCCACAACACGTCCTCAAATCAGCTGGTACAGACAAGGGGTCAGAGCCACTGTTCGATTTCCATGAACAAAGTTAGGAAATGACGCGACACGTTGTTCGGGCAGCTTATTGGAGAATGAGTTTAGCCCCGGTGGGGGTCAGATGTGAGGAGCCAGCAGAGCGAGGCATCTGTGTCGCCATGTGGTGCTGTATGTAAATGGACATTATTTCTCTCTTTTTTCTGAGGTACATAGAAAAGGGTGGATGGATAAAAGAACGGATAAACAATTCTAAAATATATCTTAGAAAAAAAACCAAAACGAAACATATAATCTCTTAAAACAAAATAAACGTATAGTCAACTCATCTCTCCACACCTCTCCCCCAAATCCCCCCCCCCCGACATTATGATCTGAGTCATCACAAAAGTCCTCCTGTTACCATAATGCCCATATTAGATATCTGGTGCCCTTTGGTGACGGACAGACGGCGAGAGCGGCGA
>NC_079222.1:6522260-6547260 GCF_029633865.1 Lampris incognitus
AAAGAAAGAAAGAAAGAAAGAAATAATTAGCCACAGGGTAACATTTTAGGAGGTGAAGAGGAGAGGAAGAGGGGGAGGGATAAGATAAGAAGACAAGGGGAGCTTAGAAGAAGATAACAGAGAAAAAGATGGAGAGACTGAAAGGAGGTCGAACAAACCAGACGAGGAGGAGAGAAACGGGTGAAAGTGACAAAGTGAAGAAGTGCAGAAGGACAGACCGGCAGAAGACGAACAGCACAGCACAGTTCAGTCCAACAGTTCATTCCAGTCCAACAGTTCAGTCCAGTCCAACAGTTCAGTCCAGTCCAACAGTTCAGTCCAGTCCAACAGTTCAGTCCAACAGTTTAGTCCAACAGTTCAGTACAACAGCTCAGTCCAACAATTCAGTCCAACAGTTCAGTCCAACAGCTCAGTACAACAGTTCAGTCCAACAGTTCAGTCCAACAGCTCAGTACAACAGTTAAGTACAACAGCTCAGTAGAACAGTTCAGTCCAACAGTTCATTACAACAGTTAAGTACAACAGCTCAGTAGAACAGTTCAGTCCAACAGTTCAGTCCAACAGTTCAGTCCAACAGTTCAGTCCAACAGCTCAGTACAACAGTTCAGTACAACAATTCAGTCCAACAGTTCAGTCCAACAGCTCAGTACAACAGTTAAGTACAACAGCTCAGTAGAACAGTTCAGTCCAACAGTTCAGTCCAACATTTCGGTCCAACAGCTCAGTACAACAGTTCAGTCCAACAGCTCAGTACAACAGTTCAGTACAACAGTTCAGTCCAACAGCTCAGTAGAACAGCTCAGTACAACAGTTCAGTACAGCAGTTCAGTACAACAGCTCAGTACAACAGTTCAGTACAACAGCTCAGTCCAACAGCTCAGTACAACAGTTCAGTACAACAGTTCAGTCCAACAGCTCAGTCCAACAGCTCAGTACAACAGTTCAGTCCAACAGCTCAGTACAACAGTTCAGTCCAACAGCTCAGTACAACTGTTCAGTACAACAGTTCAGTACAACAGCTCAGGAGAACAGTTCAGTACAACATTTCAGTCCAACAGCTCAGTACAACAGTTCAGTACAACAGCTCAGTAGAACAGTTCAGTAGAACAGTTCAGTACAACAGCTCAGTCCAACAGCTCAGTACAAAAGTTCAGTACAACAGTTCAGTACAACAGTTCAGTACAACAGCTCAGTACAACAGTTCAGTAAAACAGCTCAGTGCAACAGGTTCACATCCTCTCTGAGCTGCTGCCTGGACATGACGTCAACCACACAAGTCTCACAAAATATGTAACACAACACATGTGGTATGTGCGTGCGTGTGTGTATGCCTGTGTGTGTTTGTGTGCTAGTGTGTGTGCATGTGTGAGTGTTTGTGTGCTTGTGTGTGTGCGTGCGTGTGTGTATGCTTGTGTGCGCGTGTTGAGTTGTTTACTCCTCAGTATGATAAATGTGTTTGTGTGACAGCTGTGATGATCGTGTTTAAATTAACCTCCCTCCAGAGGGTAATTAAAAGCTAAACATAAAGACCCACACTGACATCCTCACTCTGTAATATGCACCCGCCCACACTCGCTGTCCTCCTCTATATCTGACTCACACACACACACACACACACACACACACACACACACACACACACACACACACACACACAGTGCATCCGCAAAGTATTCACACCCCTTCACTTTCCCCACATTGTGTTATGTTACAGCCTTATTCCAAAATAGATTAAATTCCTTGTTTTCCCTCATCAATCTACACACAATACCCCATAATGACAAAGTGAAAAAAGTTTTGTAGAAATTGTTGCAAATTTATTAAAAATAACAAACTGAAATATTGCATGTACATAAGTATTCACACCCTTTACTCAGTACTTGGTTGGGGCACCCTTGGCAGCGATTACAGCCTCAAGTCTTCTTGGGTATGAAGCTACAAGCTTGGCACACCTATATTTGGGGTATTTCTCCCATTCTTCTCTGCAGATCCTCTCCAGCTCTGTAAGGTTAGATGGGGAGCGTCGCTGCACAGCTATTTTCAGGTCTTTCCAGAGATGTTCAATGGGGTTCAAGTCTGGGCTCTGGCTGGGCCACTCAAGGACATTCACAGACTTGTCCCGAAGCCACTCCTTCGTTGTCTTGGCTGTGTGCTTAGGGTCGTTGTCGTGTTGAAAGGTAAACCTTCGCCCCAGTCTGGGGTCCTGAGCGCTCTGGAGCAGGTTTTCATCAAGGATCTCTCTGTACTTTGCTCCATTCATCTTTCCCTCCATCCTGACTAGTCTCCCAGTTCCTGCTGCTGAAGAACATCCCCACAGTATGATGCTGCCACCACCATGCTGCACTGTAGGGATGGTATTAGCAAGGTGATGAGAGGTGCCTGGTGTCCTCCAGACGTGACGTTTGGCATTCAGGCCAAAGAGTTCAATCTTGGTTTCATCAGACCAGAGAATCTTGTTTCTTATGGTCTGAGAGTCCTTTAGGTGCTTTCTGGCAAACTCCAAGCAGGCTGTCATGTGCCTTTTACTGAGCAGAGGCTTCTGTCTGGCCACTCTACCATAAAGGCCTGATTGGTGGAGTGCTGCAGAGATGGTTGTCCTTCTGGAAGGTTCTCCCATCTCCACAGAGGAACGCTGGAGCTCTGTCAGAGTGACCATCGGGTTCTTGGTCACCTCCCTGACCAAGGCCCTTCTCCCCCGATTGCTCAGTTTGGCTGGGCGGCCAGCTCTAGGAAGAGTCCTGGTGGATCCAAACTTCTTCCATTTACAAATGATGGAGACCACTGTGATCTTCAGGACCTTCAAAGCTGTAGAAATTTTGTTGTACCCTTCTCCAGATCTGTGCCTCGATACAATCCTGTCTCGGAGGTCCACAGACAATTCCTTTGGCTTCATGGCTTGGTTTCTGCTCTGACATGCACTGTCAACAGTGGGGCCTCATATAGACAGGTGTGTGCCTTTCCAAATCATGTCCGATCAATTGAATTTACTACAGGTGGACTCCAATCAAGATGTAGAAACATCTCAAGGATGATCAGTGGAAACAGGATGAACCTGAGCTCAATTTGGAGTGTCATAGCAAAGAGTGCGAATACTTATTTACATGCAATATTTCAGTTTTTTATTTTTAATAAAATTGCAAAAATTTCTACAGAACCTTTTTCACTTTGTCATTATGGGGTGTTGTGTGTAGATTGATGGGAAAAAAAAGTGATTTAATCCATTTTGGAATAAGGCTGTAACATAACAAAATGTGGGGAAAGTGAAGGGGTGTGAATACTTTCCGGATGCACTGTGTATATATATATATATATATATATATATATATATATATATATATATACATATACATATACACACACACACATATATATATATATATATATATATATATATATATATATATATATATATATACATATATAGTATATATTTATGTGTGTGTGTGTATAATACATGAGGTATAGGTTAAGATTTAGTATACATCTATATAATATTTATTATATACTTGGATTCGGTATATGTCTCTACCACATTTTATATAGTCCTTACTTATCTAAAATAGTCTTACTTTGTGACTTGGTAGTGGAAGTTTCAGACTTTGTGTCCACTGGAAAATCATTTTCAGGAAACAGTTCCCCTGGGAAGGGTTCTGCTGTGGGCTCAGGGCTGGTGAAGGCTGTGGGTTAGACACACACACACACACACACACACACACACACACACACACACACACACACACACACACACACACACACACCTTACTAAAGGACATTTTGACTTCTGACTTGTAAGATTAAAGAATTGAACCAAAAAAAACGTAGTTACCATGGTAAAACTACTACTTCTATTACTATCTTCTGTAACTAATGTTGCTATTGCTATTAATATGAATACTTCTACTGATTCTGCTGCTACTATTGCCTCTACTACTACTACTACTACTACTACTACTACTACTACTTCTGGCACTACTTCTACTACTACTACTACTACTACTACTTCTATTACTATCTTCTATAACTAATGTTGCTATTGCTATTAATATTAATACTTCTACTGATTCTGCTGCTACTATTGCCACTACTACTACTACTACTACCACTATTACTACTACTACTACTACTACTACTTCTGGCACTACTTCTACTACTACTACTACTACTACTACTACTACTACTTCTTCTATTACTATCTTCTATAACTAATGTTGCTATTGCTATTAATATTAATACTTCTACTGATTCTGCTGCTACTATTGCCACTACTACTACTACTACTACTACTACTACTACTTCTACTACTGCTACTACTACTACTACTACTAATACTACTTCTGGCACTACTTCTACTACTACTACTACTACTACTACTACTACTACCACTATCGCTACCAATACTACTACTGGTACTACTGCTACTGCTGACACTATTATTACTACTACCAACAAGACTATTACTGCTACAACTACTGCTGGTACTACTTATGCTGCTGCTCTGAAAACTACTACTACCACTAATATTACTACTAATACTAATACTAACCATGCTGCTACCACTACCAGCTGCTGCTACTACTATTTACTAATATTATAACTGCTTCTCCTGCCAATCCTACTGTTAATGCTAGCAATGCAGCTGCTTGCTGAGCTGCTACTCTACATACCAATCACTACAGCACAGTGGGCCTCTATGCTAGACTCCTCTTTTTCAATGATCGCGTTGTGTATTTGCAACTCCACGGCGTGGCCTTCGCAGGTCCAGCCTTATCGACCTGTTACGCCTGTCATCAGACGGCCAAATAAATGATGTGCTTATTTTCCTGCGAGCCGTATGTCTCACCTCGCCAGGGCATCGCCAGGAGCAAGGGGGTCCAGTCACTCCACTTGCTGTCGGAATTTACCCCGTCCTGGGCTCGGACCTGCACCTGGTGGAGGTATCCTGCCAAGGCGTCCACTATCAAAACCGAGTTCTCTGAGGTCTCAAGCTGAAAGAGAGAGAGGGGGTGGGGGTGGGGGGAGGAGGGGGAGAGATTAATAGCGTGTGTGTATGTATGGGGGGGGGGTGAGGGGGATTGATTAAGAAACATGACCAGTATAAAGTACCTGCATGTTAACACGTTGAAGTTCGTCAAAATTTCACGTTATTGTTCCCAAGGGAGTAACGTTCTAACGGTCTTTCATTATAGAAACGTTTTATTGTATCATGGACGCCCTCTTGTGGTGTTAGTTGGCACTGCATGTAATCGCCGTAAACGTCACTTTCGTCCCTTTTCTCGCGACCGGCGACGAGAGTGGCGGGTAGAATCTTTGCTCCGCCCCTTTTTTGGTGAATTAAAATGTTACAAACCAATTGAAAATGTGATCCACGCGTATTAAGGGTTTTATTAGTGTTTATGATTTGTGATGAAGTGTAATTACTATAAGTGCCTACTGTAATTGCTTTAGCGATATGAACGAATGGTGTTCTTCAAATTCGCTAGCTAGCTTCCGCAGGCTCACTGGATAACTGCCGCATGAGCATCGTCTAGCTAGCGGCTAATGCTAGTGTCTCAAATGTAATTTGCTTTACATGACCAGGGGCTGGAGCAAGACATACTAACACAACACTGTGCCAACGGATTTGACTTTTTATCGCCAGACGCAAATAAAAACACGCACATGAACCCATACAGCCCGACGAGTCATTTGCTGCTGCACAACACGCAGACCAAAGACGAGGGGGCTACACTGCCTCGTATGTCCCTGATAATATGTAAATATGACTATATACAGTTGTATGAAGACACAGCTGTGTGATATTCATTCATTCATTCATCATCAGCCGCTTCTCCGGGGTCAGGTGGCGGTGGCAGCAAGCTAAGTAGGGCACTCCAGACGTCCCTCTCCCCAGCAAGGCCCTCCAGATGATCCCATGGCGTTCCCAGGCCAGAATGGACATTAAGTCCCTCCAAGCGAGTTCTGGGTCTACCCTGGGGTCTCCTCACAGTTGGCCGTGCCCGGAGGCATCCTAATCGGATGCCCAAACCACCGCAACTGGCTCCTTTCCACGTGAAGGAGCAGCGGCTCTACTCCGAGCTCCCTCCGGATCTCCAAGCTCCTCACCCTATCTCTAAACTGAGCCCAGACACCCTACGGAGGAAACTCATGTCAGCCTCTTGTATCCGTGATCTCACCCTTTCGGTCACTACCCAGAGCCCATGACCATAGGTGAGGGCTGGGATGAAGACTGACTGGTAAACTGAGAGCTTTGCCTTGCGGCTCAGCTCCCTCCTCACCACAACGGTCCGGTCCAGCGTCCGCATCATTGCTGATGCTGCATCTGTCTGTATAATAATGTATAA
Organism: Lampris incognitus; assembly: GCF_029633865.1. NCBI lineage: Eukaryota > Metazoa > Chordata > Actinopteri > Lampriformes > Lampridae > Lampris > Lampris incognitus. The sequence goes on from NC_079222.1 coordinate 6,528,602, forward strand.
TAATGTGCACAAGATACATGTTTACGTTGGTACACTCACGTACACATGTTAGCCTGTTAGTTAAGTGTTAGCTTATGGCACTGCTTCCATTGGTAGAAATGCTACTACAGCTTGCTGGAGCACCTTCTGATTTTATTACAGCTCTCATTTTTGGGTACGAGTCAGCCAGCTTGGCACATCTCAACTTGGCAACACCTCCCCACTCTTCCTTGCAAAACCATCCTACATCTCTCAGACTGGGTCAGGGGGACCCTACAGGAACAGCCGAACTTTATTTGGGGTAATTACAGTCACCAATTGATGGCGGGTGTACACTAACTACTATTCAACATGAGTTTGAATGTGATTGGTTAATTCTGAACCCAGCCACAGCTTGTATTTTTCTGATTTTGCCCTAAAACTTTTCTGATTGTGTTCACTTAGGTTGCGATGTCACATTTTCACAATTTCAATTTCACATTGTGCCCGAGGAGGACACACCGAGGGCGGTCTGGCAGGACGCGGAAGCGGGGCAGGCTAAGCTAACTGCTAGCCCATGCAGACCGGCGGTTCCAGCAGCCATTCTGGCTGCATGAAATCAAGTGACAAATAAAGTGTTTCTGATTCTGATTCTGATAAGAGGTGGGGGGGGGGGGTTCTGAACATCACCAAAAACCTGCCGTAACAGGGGTGTGTAGACATTTTCCATCCACAGAGGGTACAGTGTGTGCAGTATGCATGTACGTCTCCCCACTGACCTGTGACCAATGTCCGGAGCCCAGGGGCCGGTACCTGACCTCATATTTCAGAGGAAAGGCTAACTGTATCGGCCAGGAGGACGGGTTGTTCCAATTCACAACCAGCCTGGTAGGAGATCCCTCGACCTCCTCTATCAACACCGACTCCGGGGGGTCTGGTTTCACTGAAGGGAAAAAAGAGAGAGAGAGAATTTTAACCAATACTTTAATGGTCAAATTTTTAATTTACATTAAAAAAACAACAACAGTAGACTTAAGACAGATACTCCTGTGCATATTGAACAACAAGCCCAATACACAGCTAAAACAAAGACACAGACCTTCCCTTTTTCAGAAATTAAGAACAAGTAATTGGTTTTCTGCAGTGCACAGACCTATCTTCCAAGTTTCAAATCATTTTGAAATATGTGAATGCAATTTTTTCAGCCCAGCAGCCACCAGACCCCCGGACACGAGTGTAGCATCCGTGGACCCTGCGCCTCACATTTGGTTCTGCCACTGAGCCAAATGCTCATTGTTGCCTGACCTATCAGAAAACTGACCAAGGTGACACGTCCGCACTGTGCTGCCGTGTACCTGGGACCAAACCAGTGTACCTGGGACCAAACCAGTGTACCTAGGAACAAACCAGTGTACCTAGAACCAGAGCAGTGTACCTGGGACCAAACCAGTGTACCTAGGACCAAACCAATGTACCTAGGACCACATGAGTGTACCTAGGACCAAACCAGTGTACCTAGGACCAAACCAGTGTACCTAGGACCACATCAGTGTAACTAGGACCAAACCAGTGTGCCTAGGACCAAACCAGTGTACCTAGGACCAAAGCAGTGTACCTAGGACCAAAGCAGTGTACCTAGGACCAAAGCAGTGTACCTGGGACCAAAGCAGTGTACCTAGGACCACATCAGTGTACCTGGGACCAAAGCAGTGTACCTGGGACCAAACCAGTGTACCTAGGAACAAACCAGTGTACCTAGGACCAGAGCAGTGTACCTGGGACCAAACCAGTGTACCTAGGACCACATGAGTGTACCTAGGACCAAACCAGTGTACCTGGGACCAAACCAGTGTACCTAGGACCAAACCAGTGTACCTTGGACCAAACCAATGTACCTAGGACCACATGAGTGTACCTAGGACCAAACCAGTGTACCTAGGACCAAACCAGTGTACCTAGGACCACATCAGTGTAACTAGGACCAAATCAGTGTACCTAGGACCAAACCAGTGTACCTAGGACCACATCAGTGTACCTAGGACCACATCAGTGTACCTAGGACCAAACCAGTGTGCCTAGGACCAAACCAGTGTACCTAGGACCAAAGCAGTGTACCTAGGACCAAAGCAGTGTACCTAGGACCAAAGCAGTGTACCTGGGACCAAAGCAGTGTACCTAGGACCACATCAGTGTACCTAGGACCAAATCAGTGTACCTAGGACCAAACCAGTGTACCTAGGACCAAAGCAGTGTACCTAGGACCAAAGCAGTGTACCTAGGACCAAACCAGTGTACCTAGGACCACATCAGTGTAACTAGGACCAAATCAGTGTACCTAGGACCAAACCAGTGTACCTAGGACCACATCAGTGTACCTAGGACCACATCAGTGTACCTAGGACCAAACCAGTGTACCTAGGACCAAACCAGTGTACCTAGGACCAAAGCAGTGTACCTAGGACCAAAGCAGTGTACCTAGGACCAAAGCAGTGTACCTGGGACCAAAGCAGTGTACCTAGGACCACATCAGTGTACCTAGGACCAAAGCAGTGTACCTGGGACCAAACCAGTGTACCTAGGACCAAAGCAGTGTACCTAGGACCAAACCAGTGTACCTAGGACCAAAGCAGTGTACCTGGGACCAAAGCAGTCTACCTAGGACCAAACCAGTGTACCTAGGACCACATCAGTGTACCTGGGACCAAACCAGTGTACCTAGGAACAAACCAGTGTACCTGGGACCAAAGCAGTGTACCTAGGACCACATCAGTGTACATAGGACCAAAGCAGTGTACCTAGGACCACATCAGTGTACCTAGGACCAAACCAGTGTACCTAGGACAACATGAGTGGATCTAGGACCAAAGCAGTGTACCTAGGACCACATCAGTGTACAAACCAGTGTACCTAGGACCAAAGCAGTGTACCTAGGACCAAACCAGTGTACCTAGGAACAAACCAGTGTACCTAGGAACAAACCAGTGTACCTAGGACCAAACCAGTGTACCTAGGACCAAACCAGTGTACCTAGGACCACATCAGTGTACCTAGGACCACATCAGTGTACCTAGGACCAAACAAGTGTACCTAGGACCACATCAGTGTACCTAGGACCACATCGGTGTACCTAGGACCAAACAAGTGTACCTAGGACCACATCAGTGTACCTAGGACCACATCAGTGTACCTAGGACCAAACCAGTGTACCTAGGACCACATCAGTGTACAAACCAGTGTACCTAGGACCAAAGCAGTGTACCTAGGACCAAACCAGTGTACCTAGGACCACATGAGTGTACCTAGGACCAAACCAGTGTACCCAGGACCACATCAGTGTACCTAGGACCAAACCAGTGTACCTAGGTCCAAACCAGTGTACCTAGGACCACATCAGCGTACCTAGAACCAGATCAGTGTACCTAGGACCAAACCAGTGGCGGCAGCTGCAAATAGATTTGGGGGGGGGCGCAGCACACCTGACAGCTGCTTTAATGTCCACACAGTCACAGAGGTATTAAGAAGGACAATCTAGCCTATAGACTTTGTCAGGGCTGGAAGACGGTGGATGACTGACAGTCGAGACGAGGCGTCGTGGTGGGTGTGAACATGACTGACAGCCATGAGAATTGTTCAATTACGTTAGATTAAAAAAACATTAAAACAATGCCGATTCGCTGCTAATAAAAGTGGGCGTGTCTGGGGCGGCACAGAACTGCGCCCCCTGGAAAACCTGAAGAAACCAGTCACACAGCAGCCTCAGGTCACCTGCTCGCCACAAGTCTTCCACAGCTCGTGCTGTTCGTGTGTATGTAACGTTTGCATGTGCATGCTCATGGCCGCATGTCTGTCTGTCTGTCTGTCTGTCTGTCTGTCTGTCTGTCTGTCTGTCTGTCTGTCTGTCTTTGTGTCGGTGTCGGTGTCGGTGTGCGTCCTGGTCTTACATAGCTCATGTAGTCGTATCTGTTTAACGGTTGGTGTGGACCCCAGGGGGTTGGCCGCAGTAATATTCAGTAAATGGTAGGCCTGCCAGAAAGAGGGGGATGTGATGTCACAGCTGCGGAGGGCGGGGCCTATGACACATGGCATCCACTCCTGGTGAATCCCCCTGAAGGACAGCAAAAAAAACAAAAAACGGAGAATTGAGGAAAACACCAAAGAGTCGACGTAAACCTAAACACCAACATCTGAACATGTCTGACTGCTGCGTTTTGGGGGGAAATGTGTGGAACAGCGTCCAACATGTCCACGTTGAGACATTTCGTTGCATATTCACGTAAGAAAATGTCCAAAACGAGCAAAACAATCTACCAAATTCCCAGTAAGGTATTCCAGCTAGGTAAGTGTTCTTGAAATGGGGTTAAAAAAATCACCTGTTGAGTTAAACTGCATTGATTTTAAGATATTTTATCTGGTATGAAGCACAACTTAAAACGTCATTGTTAGATAAAAAACCGCTTAAAGCAACATTCCACAAAAACAGCTTTCTTGTTTTACTTGTAAAAATGATATTTTATGATGACATATGTAAGTAAGATGAAGCCAGACGAATGTGATATTCTTACAAAGCCAGCTCTTGATAGGTGCGTCCTTCTTGAAACCAGATTATGATCTATTTCCATCATTTTAAGTCTTATTTGTTCAGAAATACCGTTTTAACTGTTTAAAGATCAGAAAAGGCAGAGGAGAGGAGACCCCCCCCCAGCTTATCAAGGCGCCTTACCTTGCTTTGAGTCTCGTAATGCTTATTTTAGATATTAGTGGTAAAATTTCTCACTCCCCTGACAGATAACACTGTTTTGTTTTTCAAGGATACGCTATTGTTTCATAAAAATAGGACCTGCTTCAAAACATTCATCCTAAAATAAAAAGAACACCAAGTTTAAATATTTAGATCGAGTTCCTTGTTTTATTATTTCTTTTCCTGCTTACTTAAAATTCCTCCCGAAAAGTCGAACAGTCATGAGAGAAGTGCACTTTCTGGCAACAAGCAATAACATCTGCCATTGGGCTGAGAAAATTTACCAGCAATACATTAAAATAATAATAATTATAATAATAATAATAATGAAGAAGAAGAAGAGGAAGACGAAGAAGAAGAAGAAGAAGAAGAAGAAGAAGAAGAAGAAGAAAAAGAAGAAGACGAAGACGAAGAAGAAGAAGAAGAAGAAGAAGAAGAAGAAGAAGAAGAAGAAGAAGAAGAAGAAGAAGAAGAAGAAGAAGAAGAAGAAGAAGAAGAAGAAGTAGTAGTAGTAGTAGTGCCTCAGGTCCATAGTTTGGACCCGGCTCTACAGGATGTAAAACAGGAAACACAGAAGAAATAATAATAATAATAATAATGATGATGATAATAATAAAAATAATAATGATAATAATAATAATAATGATAAAAATAATAATAATAATAATGAAGAAGAAGACGAAGAAGAAGAAGAAGAAGAAGAAGAAGTAGTAGTAGTAGTAGTCGTAGTAGTAGTAGTAGTAGTAGTGCCTCAGGTCCATAGTTTGGACCCGGCTCTACAGGATGTAAAACAGGAAACACAGAATAAATAATATTAATAATAATGATGATGATGATGATAATAATAATAATGATAATAATAATAATAATAATAATAATAATAATGATAATAATAATAACGATGATAATAATAACGATGATAATAATAATAATAATGATGATGATGATGATGATAATAATAATGATGATAATAATAATAATGATAATAATAATAATAATAATAATAATGATGATGATGATGATAATAATAATAATAATAATAATAATAATGGTGATGATAATAATGATGATAATAATAATAATAGTAATAATAATAATGATGATGATAATAATGATGGTAATGATAATAATAATAATAATAATAATAATAATAGCATCATGAGACTTAGAGGAAGATAAAACATCTTGATAAAATGTATTTTATTTTTTAGCAGTGAAGCGGAAGGAGTAGTTGATGGTGACAAATGGTTCGCTGTATTTAGTCGCAGTACTCGGCTCTTACCTGTAGAAGGCGTGGTACTGGGAAGGCAGGAAGGTCTTCACTGACTCCACCCATGAGCAGCGGACCAGCGTGTGACTGGGCACTCGACAGGAAACGCTCAACAGCCCGGGGGGATCTGCACAACACGAGGTCAGTGAGAGTTCAGTTAAAGACAGAGAGATCGGGAGGGTGATAGTGAAGTCAACTTCAGCGGACATGACAGTCGACTCCTACTTCCTGTGGTCTATGTATATATGACACACGTCTCTAAAACCTTATCTGACAAAGCTGCGTGTCTCATAACCATCCCCGCCTTGCTTCGGTGTGTTCTATTCTGTTTGACTCAGAACAGTTCTGCTCAGGTCCAGTGTGAAGTTCTGAAACTCTCCCAACGCGAACTGTGCCGAGGGAGACTTGGCACATCCACGGAAAAATTAACTGCCCATTCTTAGTCAGTGCCACCCCTTAAAAGGAAGTCCACCGCACCACTTCCTGTTTGAGACAGTGACAGGAAGTGGAGGGCTTTGTCAATGTGACAGCTGATAAGTGGGTTGTTTTTTTTTTCTTTTGTGGAACAGCGGCTCTGGTTATCGTTACTTCATGTCTCGCTGAAGCCGTAGGGCTAATCTATTATAGATGTTTAGACAGAAACGCATCAGTTCCGGAGAGCAAGGGGGCGCTAGAGAGCAAGAGAGGGAGAGAGGGAGAGTGATTTCTTTCTTAGTGCCTCTTGAACATTTTGTGAAATTATGAAGCTGATCAGAATGTGCTGAGACAACACAAAACAAAAAGAAAGGAAGAAGGGGAAGCAAAAGAAAGGGAAGGAGAGATAAAGAACGAGAAGATGCCTCCGCGGTCACTCCATCCCTCCCTCCATCCCTATTCCCCTACATAAGAAACGACATAGTACCCCATAGGGAGGAATACATGGAGATTTAGGAGGTGCTGATCGTTGTTTTGCAACTTCTCCTCATCCCGCCATGCAACATTTGACAAACAGGAAGAGTGCACAACCCAAAATGGAAGAAGAGGTGAAGCACTGCATTGTGGGAATTTTTTTTTAGCATTAACTGGCATAAATGTGTTGAGACCCATTTTCAGTTGCTTTCTGGGAAATTGTCGAGGGCACTATTCAGCTTAATAAACCTTGCAGTTAGACTTTGGACGAAAACAAAATGGAGGAAGGTGAATGCGGTGCACTTTTTTAGCAGACCGGAAGTGATGTCACGTACAGCCAGCGAGCGATGGACGACGAGGACGAGGAGACGGGGAGAACGCAAGAAACTTGGTCTGAAGTAGTCTGGTTGTGTGATGGTTATAGAAATTCTGGATTTGAAAGCAGAACAGCTGCTGGGAGCACAACACACACACACACACACACACACACACACGCACGCACGCACACACACACACACACACACACACACACACACGCACACACACACACAACACAAAGATGACAGAAGACGAGGAACGTACAGCCCAGCACGAGTCTGGTGGTGTGTAGGAGGACCCCGTCGTTGTCATGGCAGCTGTAGTTGCCCTGCGCTGACTGGTCGACGTGCAGCAGAACCAAGGCTCCATCCGAAGTCAGCCGGTGCCACGGCAGAACCAAGCTGCGGTTGAGACGCCACTCCACTGGTGTCCTGGAGGAGGACATGGTACACTGGGTTACAGGGAGACACCAAGCTGAAGCACACGCTTCCTACACACACCTGCCGCCCATGAACACACTCACACTTGTCGGTACCGCCCCACAAACTAATGGAGAACGCACAACCGACCAAAGTAATTGGCATCCACCATTGTTCATTCCGCGATTCACAGAAATCAGACTCTGGTTTTGATTATTTATTCAGCATAATATCGTAGTTTATAAAACAAATGGAAATGGCGGGAGCCTGAACCTGATATTTGGTCGCACGACCTTTAGAGGTAGCCCCCCCCCCCTTTTCTGAAGACTTCTGCACCTGTTAACGGGTGTTCTGGCCCACTCTTGCTGACATAACTGCTGCAGCAGTCTCAGGTTTGCTGGGGACCTTCTGCAGGCTGCAGGCTCGGCTCTTCCCAGAGATGTTCGATAGGGTTCAGATCAGGACCCAGAAGGCCGCTTCAGAATGGTCCAGTATTTTGTTCTGGTGCATTCTTGGGTGCTTTTAGCCCTGTGTTATGGGTCATTAACCTGCTGGGAGGACCCATGACCCATGATCCGACACAGAGCTTTCTGACACCGGGCAGGACGTTTTGCTCCAGAATGCCTCGATAGTCTTTAATTAATTAATTAATTAATTAATTACGTTTCCTTTATTAATTCCCTTGGGGAAATCCAGTTAGTGCAAAGTAAGCCATCCCAGCTGTGATCTGTGTCGTTGGGAGCAGCGGGCCGCTGCCTTCCTGCAGGGCCCGGAGACCAACTCCAGTTCTATTTCCCATGCCTTGCTCAGGGGCACAGACCGCAGTATAAACCCTAACATGCATGTCTTTTTGGCGGAGGGGGAAACCGGAACATCTGGAGAAAACCCACCGCAGACACGGGGAGGACGTGCAAACTCCACACAGAGGATGACCTGGGATGACCCCCAAGGTAGGTCAACCCCGGGGTTCGAACCCAGGACCTTAGTCCAGTATTTTGTTCTGATGCATTCTTGGGTGCTTTTAGCCCTGTGTTATGGGTCATTAACCTGCTGGGAGGACCCATGACCCATGACCCGAGACAGAGCTTTCTGACGGTACGTTTTGCTCCAGAATGCCTTGATAGTCTTTAATTAATTAATTAATTAATTAATTAATTAATTAATTAATTAAGTTTCCTTTATTAACCCCCTTGGGGAAATCCAGTTAGTGCAAAGTAAGCCATCCCAGCTGTGATCTGTGTCGTTGGGAGCAGTGGGCCGCTGCCTTCCTGCAGGGCCCGGGGACCAACTCCAGTTCTATTGCCCATGCCTTGCTCATGGGGCACAGACCGCAGTATAAACCCTAACATGCATGTCTTTTTGGCGGTGGGGGAAACCGGAACATCTGGAGAAAACCCACCGCAGACACGGGGAGGACGTGCAAACTCCACACAGAGGATGACCTGGGATGACCCCCAAGGTAGGTCAACCCCGGGGTTCGAACCCAGGACCTTAGTCCAGTATTTTGTTCTGATGCATTCTTGGGTGCTTTTAGCCCTGTGTTATGGGTCATTAACCTGCTGGGAGGACCCATGACCCATGACCCGAGACAGAGCTTTCTGACGGTACGTTTTGCTCCAGAATGCCTTGATAGTCTTTAATTAATGAATTAATGAATTAAGTTTCCTTTATTAACCCCCTTGGGGAAATCCAGTTAGTGCAAAGTAAGCCGTCCCAGCTGTGATCTGTGTCGTCGGGAGCAGTGGGCCGCTGCCTTCCTGCAGGGCCCGGGGACCAACTCCAGTTCTATTGCCTTTGCCTTGCTCAGGGGCACAGACCGCAGTATAAACCCTAAGATGATCTTTTTGGCGGAGGGGGAAACCGGAACATCTGGAGAAAATCCACCGCAGACACGGGGAGGACATGCAAACTCCACAGAGAGGATGACCTGGGATGACCCCCAAGGTAGGACAACCTTCTCGACCTTCTTGTTGTGAGGCAACACCGCTAACCACCGTGCCACCCAGTGATTACATTTCATTGTGCCCTGCACGGATTCAAGGCACCCCTGTGCCAGGTGCAGCAAAGCAGCCCCCAAAAAATAACCGCGCCTCCTCCATGTTTCACTGGAGGTATGGTGTTGTTTTCTTTGTAAGCGTCATTTTTTCGGTCCGTGACTCCAGACTTGACGTGACTTGCCAAAATGCTCCAGTTTTGACTCAACTGTCCAAAGGACATTTTCCCAGGGGGATTGTGGCTTGTCAACGCGCGCTGTAGCGAGTCTGGCTTTTCCATGTTTTCCTTTCAGAAGTGGAGTCCTCCTGGGCCTTCTTCCACGGAGCCCACACTCGCTGAAAACGTGATGGATGGCGTGATCAGAAACTGACGTGCCGCCACCTTGGAATTAAGCTTGTATCTCGCTGGCGGTTGTCGCTGGTTCCTTTTTTCCACCATTCACAACTATCCTTTTGTTCAAGCTGGGGTTAATTTTCCTCTTGCGGCTGCAACCAGGATGTTGGCCACAGTTCCATGGATCTTAGAGGTCTTAATATTTTTCAACTGTTGTCAGAGGGATGTCAAGCGGCCTGCAGACGGACTTGTAGCCTCTTTACTTCCCTCTGGTCCATGTTCGGCATGGACCGCACGATGGTCCAAACAGCACAGTGACGACTTTGCTCCAATTAAACTGGCTAAATGACTTGATTACAAGATGGGAGACACGTGTGATACTAATTAAATAAACTAATCAGTTTGAAATATCACTATTAGGGAAGGCACGGTGGCCCAGTGGTGTCGCCTCACAGCAAGAAGGTCCTGGGTTCGAACCCCGGGCCGTCACAGGTTCTTTCTGTGTGGAGTTTGCATGTTCTCCCCGTGTCTGCGTGGGTTTCCTCCGGGTGCTCCGGTTTCCTCCCATCACCAGAAAGACATGCATGTTAGGGTTAATACACCTGCCTTTGCCCCTGAGCAAGGCAGTGGAAAGAAGAACTGGAGCTGGTCCCGGGGCGTTGTAGCGGCCCACTGCTCCTATACAATGGGGATGGGTTACATGCAGAGGACGTAGTTTACTGTAACCTGTACAATGACAAAATAAAGTGGATTTCTTCTTGTTCGTCTTCTTTGATCCAGTTATTTATTATCTTTTCTAAGGGGAACCAACGAATGTGTCCGGGCCATTTTGTACCCTGGCTCTGCCAAATGATGGAAGCTAAGCAGGTATGGGTTTGGCTAGTACTTGGATGGGAGACCTTCCGGGAAAATGAGTTGCTGCTGGTAGTGGTGTGAGCCAGTAGGGGGCAATCTTCCCTCTGGTCCTAACAACAAATTTCAAGTCCCAGTGCCCCAGTGCAGTGACGGGGACACTGTGCTGTAGCAGATGCCGTCCTTCGGGTGAGACGTTAAACCGAGGCGCTGACTCACTGTGGTCATTAAAGACCCCATGGCACTTATTGCAAAGAGTAGGGGGTCCCCCGGCGTCCTGGCAAAATTCCCAACCTGGCTCCCTCCATCTGGCCACCTAATCAACGCCCCCCCCTCATATAATTGGCTCAACGATCCCTCCCTCTCCACCTATCGCTGATGTCTGGTGCACGTTCTGGTGCAAAATGGCTGCCGTGCGTCACCCAGGTGGTGCTGCACATTGGTGGTGGTTGAAGTGAGTTACCCCCTTCAATTTGGAGCACTGTAGATGTCTCGAAAAGCTCTATATAAATGTAATTATGATGATGATGATGATGATTATCATTAATAATATAGAATATCTTTGTAGAATAAGCAATAATCCATCCTTTCACAGCTTCTATGCTGTATTCTGTGACATACCAAAGACATGCAAGCATACAGGACAAAACAGCTTTTAAATTCATCCCCTTTCAGCAGGATTGAAGCATTATTTCAATCAGCTGTAAGGGCACCAACAAATCTGAGCACGTCTGTACATGAAAGTACACACACTGCACGCTTCCAAGTGAGAAATTAGCAGAGAATTAATAAAGGGGGACGCAGACAGACATCCGAAGGTAGACGAACATTAGTAAACCCCTTACCTTAGTGGGGACGTCCCACAGACCAGGGTCACGTTAGTCTCCAACCGCCCATACTGCACACCTGACACTGAACAAACAAAGAGACGCACACACGTACAGAGGTTGGATTAGATACTTGGGCCTGTTAGCATCTGATTTACAGTTCCCAACACGGCACAGTCCCGCCTAAGATATACAGTCTGTCTACCGGAGCAAGACTCGAACAATGCCAAAGCTAACAGTAGCCCAACAAGCCAACCATACAAGGCCTTGTATGCACAATCTCGACGAGGAGGGATTTGGCACAGAGTACAAGGCACTACAACGTGTTTTATTTTCCCCCAAACATTGTCAGAATAAACATTTCTCTTCATCAGCGAGTCCTGCCCCAGGGTCGGTGTGTCAGCTAATGAAAGAGCAGCAGGAGATGACCGAGGATGGAGGAGGAAGACGGTACGCACAAAGGTTGATGCGTTTGATGTAATAGCACAACTGGGTCACGTGGTCCCTGAGCACAGCCTCTGCCAGTGGCGGCTGGTGCTAAAAAACATATTTTGGGGAGGGGGCGCAATTCCACACAGTCACAGAGTTATTAAGAAGGACAATGTAGCCTATAGATTTTATCAGGGTTCGTAGATGGCGGATGATTGACAGCCACGAGAATTGCCCAATCACATTAGATCAAACAACATTAAAACAATACAAATTCGCTGCCAATAAAAGTGGGCGTGTCTGGGGCGGCACAGAACTGCGCCCCCTGGAAAACCTGAGAAACCAATCAGACAGCAGCCTCAGGTCACCTGCTCACCACAAGTTTGAGGGCTTACATAAGGTATGGTTTGGCCGGCGCCCCTCACCCAGGAAGTATATGTATTCAGACAGGAAGTATATGTATTCAGACAGGAAGTATATGTATTCAGACAGGAAGTATATGTATTCAGACAGGAATCAACCAAATACCATTTGAACTAATATTTAATGGCTGCTGACAGGCGCTCACAGACTGAAAACACTTTTATTTCATAATTATTTGCATAATACAACTAAATTATATTTAACACGTTTAAGTAGATTTTCATCTCTTGATATTTGAAGGGGGCGGCGCCCCAGCGCCCTCTACTGGCCAGCCGCCACTGCTCTCTGCTATCGTTTGATCGTCGGCTGATAGGAAGTCCTTCCCTTGGGGCGTCCGGGTGGTGTATTCCGTTGCCTGCCAACACGGGGGGTTGGCGGTTCGAATCCCCGTGTTACCTCCGGCGTGGTCGGGCGTCCCTATAGACACAACTGGCCGTGTCTGTGTGTGCCTAGTTTTCTTCTACTCCCCCCTCCACCCCAACACCAACCTCCGCAGTTTGTTTGTGCGAAGCAACAACGCTACTCAAACTGTTATTGCTATGCAATGCACGGCCTCACAATGGCCAACAGTTCTCAGATTCAATGTAAAATTAGAAGTTTCCCTTTATCTCTTCGGTAAACACGCTTCTTTACGGACATGTGCCGACAAGCGTGTTGTCCCGTGTTGTTGGGAGTTGAGAAAAACTGAAGTTGATTGTGTTTGCGGCAGAAGATTACTTGGAAATGCTGGGCGGGGGGGGGGGGGGTTGGGGGGGGCGGTTGAAAAGTTGTCTACATCTGCTTTAAAAAAAAGATGAAATCAGTGAAATACTCTGACATGGGAGATTTACACCGGGAATCGATGTAAGTCAGATGAGAACCAAGATTCGGAGAGGTTGCAAATGTACCGAACCACTATTTTTGCTTCAATGAGTGTAACAGAATATAATAAAGGAGGCCACTGGTACAATTACACCAAATTCTGAGTTTGTTGGAAGAGAAATGCATCGATCAGGATCAGGATCCGGATCATGCTTATAGGCCATGTAGGTTTTGCACTACATGGAATGTGACTCCGGTTTCGTGGCTCTCTCGGTGTGCTGAACACAGAATAACAACAACACAACACAACAATCTGCAGATATATACACAAGGATTGACTTGTACGGGCCAAGTAAGAGGTGATAAAGTGCAGTGGTGCAGAGAATATCTCAGGGATGCTGAGGTTGATGTTAGCAGGTTACTGACATCCATGCCTGAGGTAGATGGACATGCCAGAGGGTACCAGTATACGTACAACGTGCAGTACAGTATACACAACATGGCTGGCTTGATTTGACATACTGTTAAGGGTTCATTTGAATGACGTCCGGCGGAAGGAACTTATTTCCATATCTGGTTGTTTTGGGGTACAGTGCTCTGTAGCGCCTACCAGAGGGGAGGAGTCGGAACAGGTTGTGACCAGGGTGCGATGGGTCCGAGAAATACATCAATATGTCTTGTTTTGCACCGACCAGCCTGCCATCCCCGTTCCGCCATATTCGCTGTTGTTGAATACTGTGATGATTGCCAATTAAGATAATGGACAACATCTGTGACATCAGCAAGTGGTCGTCACTTTTCATTAGAAAAAAATACTGTTCAACATTTGGAGCAGTACTGTAGGTGAGTTGGACTTTATGTTAAAATGCCGAGTGTCAGAAATGTCTCCATTCCAAGGCTAAATAAATACAGAGCTGCCCAGTTCCCAGAAGTTACCCAACATGCTCGTGTTTCCTCTCATTTCAGGAATCAGGGACACTTTATTTGTCGTTGCGTAGACGAAATGAAACGAAACAGCGTTCCCCCCCCCCCTCCCCAGCCCACAGCGGTGCAGCACAAGGACAGAAACACATGTTCAAAAACTGCAAGAACACATATACCCAAACTAACACATATATCCCCCCCATCCACCCAGCCATCCATTATCCAAACCGCTCCTGCTCTCGGGGTCATGGGGATGCTGGAGCCTACCCAGCAGCCACTGGGCGGCAGGCGGGGAGACACACAAACTAACATGTGTCCAAAGTAAACAAAAATCACTGTCCAAGGGAATGAAGGCCAGCTAGGGAACTGCCGTTCTGCATGGGCTAGCAGTTAGCTTAGCCCGCCCCGCTTCCGCGTCCTGTCACACCGCCCTCGGCGTTATGTCCTCAGGTGCAGCTCCAGGCAGGGCCGTGGTCCCTGGGCCCACCGGACGCAGCAGACCAAGCTCTCCCAGCCAATCCAATGCCAGCTCTCCCAGCCATCAAACGAAGACACAAACTTAGACGCAGACGTGGACAAAGACACTGCATGGACGGTACTGGGTGAGGCCGCCGCAAATGTGACTTTGCGCAGCCATCCTTCCACACCGGAAGTGAAAAAAAATCGTTCAGAAGAATTTATCAGCAATGGGTGCAGATAGATAGATAGATAGATAGATAGATAGATAGATAGATAGATAGATAGATAGATAGATAGATAGATAGATAGATAGATAGATAGATAGATAGATAGATGGATGGATGGATGGATGGATGGATGGATGGATGGATGGATGGATGGATGGATGGATGGATGGATGGATGGATGGATGGATGGATGGATAGATAGATAGATAGATAGATAGATAGATAGATAGATAGATAGATAGATAGATAGATAGATAGATAGATAGATAGATAGATAGATAGATAGATAGATAGATAGATAGATAGATAGATAGATAGATAGATAGATAGATAGATAGACAGACAGATAAGGTGGCCCCGGTGAGTTCCCACTGATAGACAGGTCAAAGGTCATCCCAGCTAGGAGCCCAGTAAGAGTCAGTTATATCCACCACCAGGTAACTTGGGTTATATAAAGAAACATTCCCCCCTGGCGTCCCGGGAGAGTTGGCGGGTTTTCCACGACCATCTCCCTCTCTAAAATCCCTCCCGCCTTGAAAAAGAAAAGAAAAATCGCAATAACATATCTGGGCCGTCCACGCCGAATACCGAGTTTCCTTTCCAAATATGGGTGGGAACAGTGGACACCTCTGAGCGCTAGGTTGGGTTACGGGTTGTAATAATAAGTTGTGGAGGTGCGCACCTCGAGCAGAGAGATGGGACTTGGGGCGCAGCAGCCATCGCCTGCCATCGCTCCAAATTGGAAAAGCAAAGTTAATGCAACACTAAGTGCAGCGTATACCAAAGTAAATGTTTGTGGTGAATGTGGTGATTTGCTGTTGATATTCTATCTGCAGATGGTGGTTTGTGTGTGTCTGTGTGTGTGTGTCTGTGTGTGTGTGTGTGTGGGTCTGTGCGAAGACTTGGCTCCGTGCTCCTTTCTGAAAGCTGGTATTTAGATTTAGAGGGTGGAATAACATCAATTTAACTACTTGACTGCCAAGTCCCGAACAAAGAGGGTACACACGCGCGCACACGCACACGCACACACACACACACACACACACACACACACACACACACACACACACACACACACACACACTTTTTAACTTTCACCCTTATTTACACAAGCATGCACACTCCATCTCTCTTTTTGTCCGGCAGGCAGACAGAGAGGCAGAAAGACAGACAGACAGACAGGCATACAGAAAGACAGACAGACAGTCAGGCAGGCAGAGGCAGGCAGACAGACAGACAGGCAGAATGACAGACAGACAGGCATACAGAAAGACAGACAGGCAGGCAGACAGACAGACAGGCAGACAGACAGGCAGAATGACAGACAGACAGGCATACAGAAAGACAGGCAGGCAGGCAGACAGACAGGCAGGTAGAATGACAGACAGACAGGCATACAGAAAGACAGACAGGCAGGCAGACAGACAGACAGGCAGAATGACAGACAGACAGGCATACAGAAAGACAGACAGGCAGGCAGACAGACAGACAGGCAGACAGACAGGCAGAATGACAGACAGACAGGCATACAGAAAGACAGGCAGGCAGGCAGAGAAACAGACAGACAGACAGATAGATAGATAGACCGACAAACAGACAGTTTTGAGTTCTGTGTCTCACGCTTTCTGTCTTGTTCCGTCATGGCCTACATTACAGTCCACTACCCCTGAGTCCACTGCCCTACATACAGTCCACTATATCAGCCAGTACGACTGTCTCAGTCAGATCTTAACCATATGCAACTTTTTCCGTGCTGAGGCAACAAAATACCTCGTGATTTTCTACACTGAGTTTGTTTAACTGGATCGTTTAAAGGCAATTGTCTGATAGAAGGGTTTTCACGGTTCACGAAATGATTGTTTGACGAACCAGTCTTCGTCACAGTCCATCAGCTAATCTCCTACGCTCTGCTGCCAGAAAGTCCAGTCAGCATACCTTCAGGTTTTTCCACCTGTCTTTCAAGTTTTTCTCCTTCTTTTTTAATGTCTTACAGCTGAACATCCCAAAAGCAGCAGCCACACTGGCCATGCAGTCTGAGAGTTAGCCGTCATCTAGCTAGCTAGCTAGCTAGCAGGCTAAGCGACCCATGTGCTGAGCGTCAGAGCAGAGATCAAATCTGTCCCCGTACTCCTCGGCAACGTCCACGAGTTTAACAGAAATCAACGTGGGAAGGGTCCCGACTCTTAATCCCAAATGAAGAACAGGAAGAAACAAATAAGACGTCGATGACCTGGGATCGCTCCGAGGAAACGTGTAAAATTGGCGGGCAGTCGCCAAGTCTTTTTGGCATTTTTTCAACTTTATGAATTTTGACGCTATTTTGAAATGAAAACTATCAAGGGACACTATGGTGTCAATTTATGGTCAAAAAGTCTGAAAGCGACCAATCAATCAATCAATCAATCAATCAATCAATGCAAACGATAAACAAAAACCATTAATGAGACACAAGAGAGCTTCAAGCAAATTTTTGTCATGAAATAAGTGGTCTTATGTACTATGTATTTATTTTTATCTACTACTATATTGATCCCCGTGGGGAACTTCTTCCTCTGCATTTAACCCATGCTAGCTGTGTAGCTAGGAGCAGTGGGCTCTCCTAGCTCCTAGCCACGCCGTGCAGCATGCCTCGGTCAGGGGCACAGACGGGAGTATTAACCCTAACATGCGTGTCTTTTTGATGATGGGGGAAACTGGAGCACCCGGTTGGACAACCCCGGGGGTTCGAACCCGGGACCTTCTTGCTGTTAGGCGACAGCGCTAACCGCTGAGCCCCCGTGCCGACACCAGTCAAACCAAGACACTTCTATGCTTTTATGTGTGATGAAAGTTGAAGATGAAGTTGTTTACTTGTTGACTGTTCATATCAACGACACCATCGTGACTTGCGTTGAAAGGTCAGAATCAGAATCAGAAGAATGATCATGTTTGGGCGTCCGGGTGGCGTAGCGGTCTATTTCATTGCCTACCAACAAGGGGATCGCCGGTTCGAATCCCCGTGTTACCTCTGGCTTGATCGGGCGTCCCTACAGTCACGACTGGCCGTGTCTGCGGGTGGGAAGCCGGATGTGGGTATGTGTCCTGGTCGGTAGGTTGGGGCGCCTGTTCGGGGGTGGACTGGGGGGAATAGCGTGATCCTCCCCTGCGCTACGTCCCCCTGTCGAAACTCCTCACTGTCAGGTGAAAAGAAGCGGCTGGCAACTCCACATGTATGGGAGGAGGCATGTTGGTAGCCTACAACCCTCCCCGGGTCAGCAGAGGGGGGTGGAGCAGAGACCGGGACGACTCGGAAGAGCAACTGAATTGAGGAGTAACTGACCAAGTAGAAGTGGGGAGAAAAAAGGGGGGAAACCCCAGAAGGGGGGATGTGGCTGTTTCGAGGCTCTCTCAGTGTACTGAACATAGAATAGCAACACAACAACACCACAATCTTCGGCTATATACACCAGGATGGACTACACAAGGCCAAATAAGAGGTGATAAGGTGCACGGTACTGGTTTTGACGGTATAAAGACCCAGCTTGTTAACGGCTGCTTCGAGTCCAAAGTCCACTAAAAACCACGCGTTTCATCGCATCGTTCAAACACGCAGTGACTCTCAACCCAACTGCGCCATTTGTATATCTTAACGACTGGCATATGTTAAATCTAGCCGCCGAAACCGGGTTAGCCTGACCCTGGATTTGGGTTTGCGGGCTGAGCCGTTCCCCGGTTCGAGGGGAACGTCTCAAAATTACACCTGGAACCGATTTCTGCAAATATTTTGATGTTGGACTTAAACATCGGATGTTTGGATTG
>NC_079222.1:6549760-6552841 GCF_029633865.1 Lampris incognitus
AACTGCTACACACTCCTCAACTGCTACACACTCCTCAGCTGCTACACACTCCTCAACTGCTACACAATCATCAGCTGCTACACAATCATCAGCTGCTACACACTCCTCAACTGCTACACACTCCTCAGCTGCTACACACTCCTCAACTGCTACACACTCCTCCACTGCTACACACTCCTCAGCTGCCTACACACTCCTCAGCTGCTACACAATCATCAGCTGCTACACACTCCTCAACTGCTACACACTCCTCAGCTGCTACACACTCCTCAACTGCTACACACTCCTCCACTGCTACACACTCCTCAACTGCTCCACACTCTCAACTGCTACACACTCCTCCACTGCTACACACTCCTCCACTGCTCCACACTCCTCCAGTGCTACACACTCCTCAGCTGCTACACACTCCTCAGCTGCTACACAATCATCAGCTGCTACACACTCCTCAACTGCTACACACTCCTCAGCTGCTACACACTCCTCAGCTGCTACACACTCCTCCACTGCTACACACTCCTCAACTGCTAAACACTCCTCCATTGCTACACAATCATCAGCTGCTACACACTCCTCAACTGCTACACACTCCTCCACTGCTACACACTCCTCAACTGCTCCACACTCCTCCATTGCTACATACTCCTCCATTGCTACACACTCCTCAGCTGCTACACACTCATCAGCTGCTACACACTCCTCAGCTGCTACACACTCCTCAGCTGCTACACACTCATCAGCTGCTACACACTCCTCAACTGCTATACACTCCTCAGCTGCTACACAATCATCAGCTACTACACATTCCTCAACTGCTACACACTCCTCAACTGCTACACACTCCTCAATTGCTACACACTCCTCCATTGCTACACAATCCTCCACTGCTACACACTCTTGAACTGCTACACACTCCTCCACTGCTACACACTCCTCCACTGCTCCACACTCCTCCATTGCTACACACTCCTCCACTGCTACACACTCCTCAACTGCTACACACTCCTCAACTGCTACACACTCCTCCACTGCTACACACTCCTCCACTGCTACACACTCCTCCACTGCTCCACACTCCTCAGCTGCTACACACTCCTCCACTGCTCCACACTCCTCCACTGCTACACACTCCTCAACTGCTACACACTCCTCCACTGCTACACACTCCTCCATTGCTACACACTCCTCCACTGCTCCACACTCCTCCACTGCTACATACTCCTCCACTGCTCCACACTCCTCAACTGCTACACACTCCTCAACTGCTACACACTCCTCCACTGCTACACACTCCTCCATTGCTACACACTCCTCCACTGCTACACACTCCTCAACTGCTACACACTCCTCCATTGCTACACACTCCTCCACTGCTCCACACTCCTCATCTGCTCCACACTCCTCCACTGCTACACACTCCTCCACTGCTACACACTCCTCCACTGCTACACACTCCTCCACTGCTACACACTCCTCCGCTGCTATACACTCCTCCGCTGCTACACACTCCTCCACTGCTACACACTCCTCCATTGCTACACACTCTTCCACTGCTCCACACTCCTCAACTGCTCCACACTCCTCCACTGCTACACACTCCTCCATTGCTCCACACTCCTCCACTGCTACACACTCCTCCATTGCTACACACTCCTCCACTGCTCCACACTCCTCCACTGCTCCACACTCCTCCACTGCTACACACTCCTCCACTGCTACACACTCCTCCACTGCTCCACACTCCTCCACTGCTACACACTCCTCAACTGCTACACACTCCTCCACTGCTACACACTCCTCCATTGCTACACACTCCTCCACTGCTACACACTCCTCAACTGCTACACACTCCTCCATTGCTACACACTCCTCCACTGCTCCACACTCCTCATCTGCTCCACACTCCTCCACTGCTACACACTCCTCCACTGCTACACACTCCTCCACTGCTACACACTCCTCCGCTGCTACACACTCCTCCACTGCTACACACTCCTCCATGCTACACACTCTTCCACTGCTCACACTCCTCACTGCTCCACACTCCTCCACTGCTACACACTCCTCATTGCTCCACACTCCTCCACTGCTACACACTCCTCCATTGCTACACACTCCTCCACTGCTCCACACTCCTCCACTGCTACACACTCCTCCACTGCTACACACTCCTCCACTGCTCCACACTCCTCAGCTGCTACACACTCCTCCACTGCTCCACACTCCTCCACTGCTACACACTCCTCAACTGCTACACACTCCTCCACTGCTACACACTCCTCCATTGCTACACACTCCTCCACTGCTCCACACTCCTCCACTGCTACATACTCCTCCACTGCTCCACACTCCTCCACTGCTACACACTCCTCAACTGCTACACACTCCTCCACTGCTACACACTCCTCCATTGCTACACACTCCTCCACTGCTACACACTCCTCAACTGCTACACACTCCTCCATTGCTACACACTCCTCCACTGCTCCACACTCCTCATCTGCTCCACACTCCTCCACTGCTACACACTCCTCCACTGCTACACACTCCTCCACTGCTACACACTCCTCCGCTGCTATACACTCCTCCGCTGCTACACACTCCTCCACTGCTACACACTCCTCCGCTGCTACACACTCTTCCACTGCTCCACACTCCTCAACTCCTCCACTCGCTCCACACTCCTCCACTGCTACACCTCCTCCATTGCTCCACACTCCTCCACTGCTCCACACTCCTCCACTGCTCTCACACTCCTCAACTGCTACACACTCCTCAACTGCTACACACTCCTCCACTGCTACACACTCCTCCATTGCTACACACTCCTCCACTGCTACACACTCCTCAACTGCTACACACTCCTCCATTGCTACACACTCCTCCACTGCTCCACACTCCTCATCTGCTCCACACTCCTCCACTGCTACACACTCCTCCACTGCTACACACTCCTCCGATGCTATACACTCCTCCACTGCTACACACTCCTCCACTGCTACACACTCCTCCACTGCTACACACTCCTCCGCTGCTACACACT
This sequence comes from Lampris incognitus, assembly GCF_029633865.1. NCBI lineage: Eukaryota > Metazoa > Chordata > Actinopteri > Lampriformes > Lampridae > Lampris > Lampris incognitus. The sequence continues at coordinate 6,552,804 of NC_079222.1, forward strand.
CCTCCGCTGCTATACACTCCTCCGCTGCTACACACTCC
>NC_079222.1:6553041-6595541 GCF_029633865.1 Lampris incognitus
ACTACCATGTATGGTTATTACGCTTGCCTACTGAGCCACGATTAAACCTGAGTTCTATAACCCGGTGTGGTCGTTGATCCTCTACCAATACTACCCCAAGTATTACTTCACTTAAATGTATAATTTGATTGTAATCAAAGCAGGGGTACTAAAAATGACAAATTCAAGAAAAAAACTTACTATTTTTTTTATTCAATTTTATTCATGAAAAAATATTAAATGTATAGAAACAGTTGCTGGTTGGATATTTTGGATCCATTTTCTAAGAGTATAAAGTGTATATGTGCATCAAGAGTATTATAACGTCATAAAAAAAGCACGTTGCCGTGCCGTGAAATAAAGTGACACTGTACAGTCCGGCCATTAATCTGTGTGAGGTTAGTAGACGTCTATATAATGGAAGATATGAAAAATTGGCAAATAGTACAAAACAGCACAGTTGGATTCAACAAAGAAAAACATGATAATACCATCGGCTTCAGTTCAGAAGTGGATGTATTAATGACACAACGGAGACATTCACGGCCTAGGCCAGATCCGAAGACTCCAAGTAGATTGAAATGTATACCAAAGGGCTATTCCTTTTATTGGGGGGGGGTGGGTGGTGGTCGATTTTCCCCCCTTTTTCTCCCCAATTGTATCCGGCCAATTACCCCACTCCGCCCCACCCCCTCTGCCGATCCGGGGAGGGCTGCAGACTACCACATGCCTCCTCCCATACATGTGGAGTCACCAGCCGCTTCTTTTCACCTGACAGTGAGGAGTTTCACCAGGGGGACGTAGCACATGGGAGGATCACACTACTCCCCCAAGTTCCCCCTCCCACGAACAGGTGCCCCGACCGACCAGAGGAGGCGCTAGTGCAGAGACCAGGACACATACCCACATCCGGCTTCCCACCCACAGACACGGTCAATTGAGTCTGTAGGGACGCCCGACCAAGCCGGCGGTAACACGGGGATTCGAACCGCCGATCCCCGTGTTGATAGGCAACGGAATAGACCGCCACGCTACCCGGACTTTTCCTTCTTGCCCTAAAACATCGTTTAATCCACGTCTGTAACGTGTGACAGGATCTAAAGAAATAACCAAGAAGGAAACAGCGCACCCTAGCGAGCTAGCGCGTGTTCACCGTTCGCTACGCCTGTTGGTTGTAAACGTGTTTCTCCCACTTTCAGTCTACTCTGTGATCTTAACTCCTATGCAGGCCACACGGGAATATGCAGACGTTTCTGAGATGCCTACACATAAAACACTCATGCCTACGCTCAGTGGTGATGAAGATGCCACACTTCGTCTTCTTTTTCGAAGCGACAGTAGAGCTTGATTTTGATAACTTCTGATTTTTTTCTTGTTAGAAATAAAAAATAATAATAATTTATATACATTAGCACAAAAGGTAAGACCTGACAAGGTACTTTAGCAAACAATTAAAGTTAAAGCTCTTATAAACCAGCATTTTCTTTAAAGAACTAAAAAAAAGACATGTTTTGGCTAGAGACCAGAATTGAAAAGGGACAACTGGGAACTCAACTCTCGTGTGGTGACAAGCAGTGTGTAAAAAGGCGTGCCCCGTCAATCAAGTGTCTTTCTGTCATCATGACTCGTCAGGAAGGGAACAGTACCGTACTGTTTATTCACACAAGCACACACACACACGCGCACGTATCACCATGCGTTGGTGTGTGTGTGTTTATCTGCATGCAGTCGTGGTCACCCACATTGCACCTGTCTCTACTGTCTTTAATAAGAAGTCACTGGTTAATGTGACATTCGTTCTTCATGTATGTAATGTGTATTTGTTTCTTTTTTAACTATTCCATAACCTCACTACAATAACACAACCCATGGTGCAGAGATAACAGGAGAGAGAGAGAGAAAGAGTGTAACAGTATACAAAACAACACAAAACCTAAACGTTACAGTGGGCGTCCTTGCCTAATGCCTCTGGCTCTTTTCAGAGTGGATTAAAGTTAAAGTAATTCAGTCTACGGTGCATCAAAAAACACACCATCGGGGTGCAAGAAAATAAAATGACTAAAACCGGCACCAGGTAACATTTTTGGATTTCGGCAAACGTCTCTTAGGTCAACTGTTGCAAAGAGGATTTTTTTTTTTTTGCGTAGCAACAAGACACATTTATTTATTATTCATTTACGACCTTTAGCTCAAAAGCCTACTACTGAAGAAGAGGAGCGACGTTCACAGATGGGGTACAGTTAAATTGCCATACTGTATGTGTGCCCTAATATTTCTCAGGAGGCTTGGTGTCTATTGGTAGGCAATGGTAAAAATAAAGACTTTTCGGAAACCGATTTGAACGGTAACAGCATCTCTGTCCCATAGTCAGCACACTCCCCTGCTAAAATTAATGTAACGATGTACTGCTAGAGCAAAAAAGTTACCTGGAGCCGTTTGTAAGTGTCAGTAAATTGTGTCAAAAGACACGTATGATAAACTGGTGTTGTTTCAGACTCAGAATAAGTAGTAGTATCAGGGCATAACAGCCCTCTCTATCAAAAGCAGCTTGTTATAGAAAGCAGCAACCTGGGTATAGCGTTGGCAGATGACAAAATCCGGATGAAGAGGGCAAATGAGACCGGTACCCCTCAAACTGGGAGATGGGTACCGGTGCTGGGCTCCCATCGCTGACTCGGTGAGAGACGACACGGTGGCCATCAGTTAGCATGTTGGAGACCTTGGACTGATTTTTTTTTAAAACTGTGAGTAAAGTTGATAAACTGTCTTCCGTTTGTCATTCAGCGTCCCCCGCTAGCACAATTTCACCCACCGCTGGAGGAGGAAGATAGAGAGGAGAAGGTATGTGGGTCAGCTGAGAAGTTCAAAGATAACAATCATCATCATCATCATCACCATCATCACCCTATATTATCACGAACTGTTGCAATGCTGCAAAGAATTTGGAAAAACTACAGCGCACTTTACACGGAATGAAATAGAATCAGATATAATAGATATGACAAATAAACGATAACTAATTCGGCCGCGGGAAAGGTGCTGACGCCACAGCGCTGCTGACGTTTCATTTTGGAGGAATTTAACCAATGCAGACTCTAGTATCAGCATGCATACGGGAGTCAGAAAACCAAACAAAAATGGCGATCTTCAGGGCTGCAGCGATAGAAGGATGGGTCCTTCATAGTCTGGAGACATCTCCAAGAAAACACAACATTTTTAGCAGCTTTGTTTCTCAGCCTCGTACTTACCCTGATTATAGTGGAACTGCAGACATTAGACAACCACATTGTAGCCCTGGCGAGCTGCAGCCGCGTCCTTCCTGTCAGCCAAAGACAAAACACATAATCACCTAATTCTTTCTGTACCACTTCATTACTTGAGTGGTGCCAAAGTGGCCAGGGAACCCCCCCCCCCGGTTTTTCTCGCCAATTATACCCCTCTAAACAACTGATTAACTTTCTTTTTTTGATTTCTCCCCCCCCTTTTCTCCCCAATCCTATCCAACCGATTACCCCACCTTCCGAGCCGTCCCAGCTGCTGCTGCTCCACCCCCTCTGCTGATCCGGGGAGGGCTGCAGACCACCACATGCCTCCTCCCATACATGCGGAGTCGCCAGCCGCTTCTTTTCACCTGACAGTGAGGAGTTTCACCAGGGGGAGGTAGCGCGTGGGAGGCTCATGCTATTCCCCCCAGTTCCCCCCTCCCCCAAACAGGCGCCTCGACCGACCAGAGGGGGCGCTAGTGCAGCGACCAGGACATGAACCCACATCCGGCTTCCCACCTGCAGACGCGGTCAATTGTGTCTGTAGGGACGCCCGACCAAGCCGGAGGTAACACGGGGATTCGAACCAGTGATCCCCGTGTTGGCAGGCAACGGAATAGACCGCTACGCCACCCGGACGCCTCTAAGGACATCTTTAAGTGTATGTTACAAGTTCAGAAACATGACAAAAGAGTTAATACAAACATCTCACAGTGCATATAAAAATACAAACTGCTGGGAAATCCTTCCATTCAGTTCACATCCCTGTATGCCCGGGGGGGGGCATGACGTCATTCATTCATTAAGTCTTTTGTTCGTTTATTTCCCCATCAGATCATAGGGGGGGAACTAGATGGAGAAGAAGAGGAAGCCACGTTTTCAGCCGAAACTAGTAGTTGGAGAGTTTATATAACAAGTTTAATCTCTACAGCAGCTCAAGTCCTAAATATTCCCGGGACCTGCAGAAGTCCCTATAAGAAGGTCATTAGAGACCCTGAGCTGTGTGCATCTTGCCACAAGTATGAGTCGCAGATAATTTCAATAAAATGTGACTTGATCTTTTTCCCCCCAAGCTTCCTGATTTGACTGCACAGCAAACTGCCACTTGACCCATTAGTGGCCCAAGAATTACCCACCTGAAGGGCGTTTGTACAGATGGTTGGCTAGAGATCAGCTTTATATGCTCACTGTAATGTCTTTTAACCTGAGCTACTATTAAAAGAAACAGTAGCTACGACAACCCACCTCCTTGTAATCACACTGCATATACCGTGTATTGGTACTGTATACAGTGGAAGTCCTTCATGTATTTATACTGTGTCTATACACACTCCAGCAACCGAAGACTTCACATCACTTATTTACCTGCGTCTGAGCTTTTGTTTCTGGCGAATCTTGGCAGCGATGAAGGCCACGATAATCAGGCCCACGATGACGCCCAGCACTCCCAGGGTCAGCGGCAGGCCGATGGCTTCGTTCACCGTGTCCTCGCAGAACTCGCCCCGGTAGCCCAGCTCACAGTCGCACACCAGGCTGGTGCCGCCGCCCGCGGGGATGACGCACAATCCACGGCCGTGACACTGGATCTCCCCGCAGGTGGACAGGCTGTGGTCGACAGCTCGCAGCCGCGGAGCAGCAGGTGTGGTGGACATCGCTGCAGACAAGACGGGCGGTGGAGTGACTCTAGTGACAGGGAAGGAAGGAGTACCTGGAGGGAGGGGAGGTGAAGACAGGGATGGTTGGGTGGAGGGATGCACGTAGCACCGCCTGGAAACAAAAGAAAAAAAGAAAATGATAGAGGTTAAGGAACTGTTTATGGGGTCCCCAATTACTTTTCATAGCGGGCCACTTTTAGGGCCACTTTTGAAACCACGGGCCACTCAACCTCCGGCAGCAGGTTGTTCGTTAGTTTGTTTTGGAGTCGATACGTTGCAGGCATTATAATTTAAACAGAGATTTTTCATCTATTTTTCGATATATTACTAGTCTTACTTTTACTAAGAAATTTTTTTTTTTTGGGGTAGGGAAATAGAAAAAAATTCTTCCTTCTGGCATTTCTCCAAAAATTCTCGCGGACCGTAAATCAACCCGTCACGGGCCGGACGTGGCCCGCGGGCCGCCTATTGGGGACCCCTGGTTTATGGATTTGAAACTGGATGCGAGGTAAGAAAATATTAATAGACTCAAATAGAATCGAATTGAACACACGTTGTCATTTGTACACATTTACAATGAAATTCTCTCTCTGCATGTAGCCGTGCTATTGCGTAGGAGCGGTGGGACCAACTCCACTTCTCCTTTCCACTGCCTTGCTCAGGGGCACAGGCAGGAGTATTAACCCTAACCTGCGTGTCTTTTTGATGGTGGAAGGAAACCCACACAGACACGGGGAGAACACGCAAACTCCGCACAGAAAGGACCCGGGGCGGCCTGGGGTTTGAACCCACGACCTTCTTGCTGTGAGGCAACAGTGCTGACCACCGGGCCAGCGTGGCGCCTACATAAAGTCACGAGGCCTCTTCTGGCCCCACATCAAAATGACAGATAAGCTGAGTCAGCAACACTGCTTATCGTGGGGTTTTCGACCCAGTTCTCACATCCTGATGAAGTCAAACTGTGAAACGTTTGTGTGTGATGTGAAATCCGGTCATTCTTAAATGCTGTGTTCGTTTGTCCCATACCAAGCCTTTTGAAAACTAATAAAAGTCTGGCTTGAAAAAATAAAAAAAGAAGACAAACACAGTCAGGGATGAACCGATTCAATCTTATTTGATTTGCTTACCTGGATTATTGAGCATGCACCAAGACACGGTCAGGGTGTCTTTCTGCACAGGTTGGAAAACTAAAATGGATCGGTGTCATTGGGCTGGCCGGGGCATCACCACCTTGTATTAACTGGGATTCAGCCTGTCTGACTCTGTATAAATGTCTCGACAGACCACACACCGCTGGACCATAGCTGAACTCACCATCTTTCCCTTTTATTCAAGTTACGCAACTTTTATTGTATGCTGATGCTGTAGCATTCAACCACAATCATCTCATTACAACTTCCAGCCATCCATTATCCAAACTGCTTATGCTGCTCTCAGGGTCGCGGGGAGGCTGGAGCCTGTCCCAGCAGTCACTAGGCAGCAGGCACGGAGCCACCCCGAGACCATGCAAACTCCACACAGAGGACGACCCGGGACGACCTCTAAGGTTGGACTACCCCAGGGCTTGAACCCAGGACCTTCTTGCTGTGAGGCGACCGCGCTAACCACTGCACCGCCTGCACCAAATATATAACAGTAAATTCACCAAATATGACAAAAAATGGTGTTGAAAGAAAGTTTACAACAGCAGTTTCAATGGGCTCAGCCACAAGCATACCCTTGTTGATGGATTTTGTATAATGTATTGCCCCGAATTCGGGGGGCCATCCCGGCACCACCGCAGCCAGGATGCAAACCTGTATCTCCTGCACTGCAGGCGACAATGCTAACCAGTCGACTAAAGGGTCCAACCCGTTAGCCAAGGGCTAACGTGTCTACTTATTCGTGTACATACAGTATGAGATCTGATAGAATACTTAATGTACCAACAGTACACATGATGTACCTACAGAATACATGATGTAGCTAAAGAACACAAAATACAATGATAGGATGCATAACGTAGTACCTAGAGTACACATGGTGTGCCTACAGAGTACATACTGTACCTTTTAGACATGTACCTATGATATACACAAAGTGCCTGTGGAATGCATGTGGAATGTACCTACAGTATACATAATACACCCACAGCATACCCAGCATACTTAGAGTACCTACAGTACACAAGGCCGGTCCTGATGGAAGACAAGAGAAACACCACTTCTTCCTGTCTTAATGCATGCTCAATAATCCAGCTAAGAAGATCAAAGAAGGTTGAATCAGTTTATCTGGACACAATGTTTACTGAGAGCTACGTTTCATCACTCATCTAAGGTCACTTAGGGCAATTAGATGAGTGATGAAACGTTGGATACAATGATGAACCATTGTATCATCTGGATACAATGATGAAACATTGTATCATCTGGATACAATGATGAAACATTGTATCATCTGGATACAATGATGAACCATTGAATCATCTGGATACAATGATGAACCATTGTATCATCTGGATACAATGATGAAACATTGTATCATCTGGATACAATGATGAACCATTGTATCATCTGGATACAATGATGAAACATTGTATCATCTGGATACAATGATGAACCATTGTATCATCTGGATACAATGATGAAACATTGTATCATCTGGATACAATGATGAACCATTGTATCATCTGGATACAATGATGAACATTGTATCATCTGGATACAATGATGAAACATTGTATCATCTGTATACAATGATGAACCATTGTATCATCTTGATACAATGATGAAACATTGTATCATCTGTATACAATGATGAACCATTGTATCATCTATATACAATGATGAAACATTGTATCCAGATGAACTGATTCAACCTTCTTTGACCATTTGTTCTTCTTTACACACTTCGATATTGAACTAAGATGAGTTTTCCGATCTAAACCAAACACACAAACACAACACTGTTGAAAACTAGTACGTGTAAAGAAAAGAGAGTAGGTGCAGGGCTTCTCATATAACACAGGTTACTGTCCACCTAAAAAGTCTCTGGTGGTGCAGGAGGATGTGTTGCAGTAATGTGAGTTGTGTTACCGTCTGTTCAGAAGGTGGAAAGGTGGCGGGTGGGGACGCATTTTGTTTTATTTTTCAATGAAATTCCTCTGTTTCTCTGCCCTTGGGTTGGGTGGAGGCAAGTGAGGGCGGGGAATTCAGTGGGAATCTGACCACGACCATACTTACTTACTGGTACATAAAATAAATTCGGACAAGGTAATTTCCCTGTTTTAGACTTTACGTATGAATTTAATTTTTTCCCACAATTTAAACAGCCTGTAGTTTTTTAGAGGTCACCTAAGAGCACTAAATGGGAGTCCCAATCGAAGAGTTGGAACTCATATCTTATAGTAACAATTACCGTTTTTAATTTGACTTTTTAATTCAAATTATATGGTGAAAAGCACCAAACTCTGGTGCAGATTCAGTATTCTTTTTAAAAATGTGTCCCCCCCCCCACTTATCGTTTATTGTACATGCATGCATATCAGAATCAGAACCAGAAACACTTTGTCATTTCATTTCATGCACTTGTGCACATGAAACGAAACCAAACATCGTTTCCTCCGGCCCACAGCAGTGCAACACAACGACAAGAACACATCCAAAAACTGTGAGAACTACAAGAACAGTATATCCAGACTATAACACATATATCTAAACTAAAACAGAAAAAAAAATCACTGTCCAGGAGAACGAACGCCAGCCAGGATGACTCGGAACTGCCGGTCTGCATGGGCTAGCAGTTAGCTTAGCCTGCCCCGCTTCCGCGTCCTGTCAGACCGCCCTCGGTGTTTCCTCCTCAGGGATAGCTCAGGTCAGGGCCGTGGTCCCTGGGCCCACTGGATGCATCAGACCAAGCTCTCCCAGCCGATCCAGCGCCAGCTCTACCAGCCATCAAACGAAGACAAACTCTGACGCAGAAGTGGACAAAGACGCTGCATGGACGGTACTGGGTGAGGCTGCTGCAAACGTGAATTTGCGCCGCCATCTTCCCACAACTGGAAGTGGAGATTCAAAATTCGAAAATCAATTCAAAAGTCCCTACGTTACATTAGGTGGGTGTGACGTCGCCAAGGCCCTGCTCCACTTCCTGTTTTGTTCCATCCTGATACACACACACACACACACACACACACACACACACACACACACATTAGAAGTCGCTTCAAAGCAGTGGAAACCACAAGTCAGGTCACGCCCAGGCCGACAGACGCTGCCTTGCCCACACACGAGGCAGGGAGTTCCTGGTCTAAAACGAATCCTCCCAGGCTCAATGACTTCTGAATGTCATAACATGCAAATGAAGAACAGGTCGACCTGTGAGGTTGTAGATGGTACAATCTGAGAGGGGGTGCCCACCCTACGTCAGCATAATGAGCACATGTGTTTTTCACCAGTATGATTTGATCTGACAGTTTCACAACGTGACACGCCGCATTAGTTTAGCTTCAAACCCGCTCGCATATTAACATTTAATCTCCCATTTCGCTGTCCCGTCTTTATAGGAACGGTTGGGGGAGGAGGGGAGGGGGCTGAGTGCATCTAAAATATATCATGTAAAATATTAGCTTTTTTAACAAAGATAATCCTACTCGGTAAGAAAACTATCCACCTATCTATCCACCTATCTATCTATCCACCTATCTATCTATCTATCTATCTATCTATCTATCTATCTATCTATCTATCTATCTATCTATCTATCTATCTATCTATCTATCTATCTATCTATCTATCTATCTATCTATCTATCTATCTATCTATCTATCTATCTATCCATCTATCCATCTATCTATCTAGCCATAATCTTTGTGTTCGATCACTTGGTATTGTCCATGTGGCTTCATTGGAGGCCATCAGCTGTGTTGTAGTGCATCAGAAGAGCTACGCCAGAGCCGGTCTTGTCAGGTAGGTGACAGTAATGCGTTAGACGCCAACCGCCTAATCACAACACAAGAGGGCGTCAGAGAGCAAAACACAAGCTGAGTCTGGAACCACTCTCTGTCTGCTATACAGTGTACTAAAAACGCAATTTTATGGGGCGTCCGGGTAGCACGGTGGTCCATTCCGTTGCTTACCAACACAGGAATCGGTGGTTCGAATCCTGTGCTACCTCTGGCTTGGTCGGGCGTCCCTACAGACACAATTGACCTTTGGCAAAGTACCGCCCCAGAACGGTGCTGGTCCAATCCTACCTCGGCAACGGTCCGTCAAGCTTTCAAACACACAGCAAAATGGTGAACCGGTGTGCCTATGGGGTCTGCAGACCGGATACTAGATATGTGAAAAGTTTGGAGGGGGTTTAATTCTCTTTCCCTTCCCGAAACCCAGAACGCAAGAAGCGCAATGTGGGCAATAGATTTGGCAGTATAGCAGACCCCATGGCCAGCTGAATCCACCCAAAACCAACACAAATACCTGTCTGCTCCAAGCTAAGCTAGCTACTAGCTATTATTGCTAGCTAATACAGCTAACGTATTATTACTGTTACTTTTACCCCCACAATGCGCTGATCTCTTCCTTCATGTTCTGGTGTTTTCCGGCTACTTCCTGGATAGTTCTGAAATGCTTGACGGGCATAGCAACAGTAACTAAGGGGGGCGGGACTTTGCGAAAGGTCAATTGGCCGCGTCTGCGGGCGGGAAGCCAGATGTGGGTATGTGTCCTGGATGCTGTATTAACGCTTCTTCTGGTCGGTCGGGGCGCCTGTTTGGGGGGGGGGACTGGGGGGACTAGCTTGATCCTCCCACTCGCTACGTCCCCCTGGTGAAACTCCTCCCTGTCAGGTGAAAAGAAGCGGCTGGCGACTCCACATGTATCGGAGGAGGCATGTGGTAGTCTGCAGCCCTCCCCGGATCGGCAGAGCGGGTGGAGCAACGACCGGGACGGCTGGGAAGAGTGGGGTAATTGGCCGGGAAAAAGGGGGAACCCCCCCCCTCCAAAAAAGCCACTTTATTTTGTCACTGTGTTGTTACAACAAATTGTATTCTTACAGTGAATGTGTCTTCTGCGTGTAACCCATCCTATTGTACAGGAGCAGTAGGGAGCCGCAGTACCCGGGGACCAACTCCACTTCTTCTTTCCACTGCCTTGCTCAGGGGCACAGGCAGGAGTATTAAGCCTAACATGCGGGTCTTTTTGATGGTGGGAGGAAACCGGAGCGCCCGGAAGAAACCCACGCAGGCACGGGGAGAACGTGCACACTCCACACGGAAAGGACCCGGGACGGCCCGGGTTTCGAACCCAGGACCTTCTCGCTGTGACGCAACAGTGCTTTTTTTTACCTCCCTCCATTTTGTTTGAGAGCCCAACTCTCACTGTGGAATACATTCACGGTATGGAGGCCCTCGAAAACATCCCACAATGCAACTGAAAATGTAGCGTCTCACGTGTGTACACCACTACGCTATAAATAAATAAATAAAAAATACCACAATGCATTGCGTTGGCTCTTCTCCACTCCGCACCTGCCCTCTTTTGATTGGTCCAACACAGCGTGACGGGGTGAGAGGAAGTGGGCAAAATGACCATTCGGTTGTGTTCAAAATCTCAAGTGTCCCCTATAGAGCGCCCTGCTGAGGGTTTCAGAGGAGGCGGGGGAGAGTGAAGAGTCTACGAGGGAACCGTTCCGGACACGTCTCGATGCAAGCTCGATAACCCAGGTGGGAAAACCAAAGAAGGTCGAATCAGTCCCCCCGGCTGAGCGACGGAAGGTATCTGTCGATAAACCTCGTATCCCAGATGAACTGATTCCACCTTCTTTGAATTCCAGACGTGCCTACAGGGAAAGAAAATGGATCTGGTGCTTGTCAATTGACACACACACACACACACACACACACACACACACACACACACACACACACACACACACACACACCCCACTCAAGTTTCAGCCCCTTTGGTCCTCGGCACAGATTGCCGTTGTTGGGACAAACCAGTTTAATTTCTACCAGATCGCTCTCTCTTTCACTCACTTCAAAAGACTTCACCCACCCACCCCTACCCCACCCACCCCTACCCCACCTACCCCACCCCCACCTGCCGACGAGCCAGGTGACAACGATCTACGACAACGAAACAAAGACAAATAAAAGCAGAGAGAAGTAGAAGAAAATGAGAAATAAACAGGTCTAAACTAAGCCCAAGTTTCAGACGAGGATCGTTTTCATCATCACATTATCTTCTATCTACAGCTGAACAATCTCACCCAAGTCGGTGACGGATACAAGACATGCTGCAGAAGGGCAATCAGAAAGTGCAATAAAAAATAAAAGTATGACATTTTTTTTTGGAAATACATTTAAAAAAGTATGAAAAAGTACTGATAACTTATGAAATAATGTACGAAAAAGGTGTTATTAAAGGATGAAAAAAGGTACGAAAAAAGAAGTGCGATTAAAAAAAAATGCTGCACAAGTGCAACCAAAAATGGTCCGCCGCATAACAATTAAAACGTGTTTGATTTACAAAATCAGTACATTTTCATTTCAAATCTGTAAAAGATATCCAGCGGACTGGTTGTAAGTAAAACCCAAATTAGACCAAAATAGTGCATGCCAACTTGTGGCAATACTTAAAAGCTACGTAAAAATCATTGTTCAGCGATAATGTGATTCAATTTTCTTTTTACTTGCTCATTAGGATTATTATTACAACAACGCCTCAGCAGACCAACGTGATGGTCAAAAGCCACTCGTTTACCTACACCGAAGAAGGTTGAAGCAGTTCATCTGGATACAATGTTTTGTATCCAGATGAATGGTGTTTTGTATCAGTTCATCTGGATACAATGTTTTGTATCCAGATGAATGGTGTATTGTATCAGCTCATTTGGATACAATGTTTTGTATCCAGATGAACGGTGTATTGTATCAGTTCATCTGGATACAATGTTTTGTATCCACATGAATGGTGTATTGTATCAGTTCATTTGGATACAATGTTTTGTATCCAGATGAATGGTGTATTGTATCAGTTCATTTGGATACAATGTTTTGTATCCAGATGAACGGTGTATTGTATCAGTTCATCTGGATACAATGTTTATTGACAGATACTGTCAATAAACATTGTATCCAGATGAACTGATACAACCTTCTTTGATCTTCTTACCTGGATTATTGAGCATGCATCAAGACATTTACCTACAGTTTCTACTGGTATTCATCTTATATAATGTACATTCAATAATCGAGTCTAATCAGAGACAAATATCTGAGGCTATTCTGGATTTTTATCACAGAAAATCTACGGAAAGATGGTCATACATTGTCTACATGAAATGAAATTACAACACCAGGAGGTTGAAACTGCTGAAATCACAACTGCTAACTCAGGACATGTTGTTGAAGAGCCTCAACAGAAGTACGCTGAGATACAAAAATAAGATGTGTGTATGTCGCTATGTTATCTAAGCTCCCATTTATACTGCAAGTGTACAACACAGCGGGAAGAGTTGATGCGACAGAGAAAATATTTGTTTAAGATTCTGGTTACTCTGGTTTCCTCATAAAGGCACAGAACTGTGTTTTAAGCAATGCTTCAGGGTTGAACTGTATGTAAATATCCTGCACGCACACACACACACACACACACACACACACACACACACACACACACACACACACACACACACACACACACACACACACACACACACGTTATCCAGAGAGAAAACCAAAGACCCCTCAAAATGACTCAAAACTCACCAGCAAAGGAAGGGGGGGGGTGGAGTCCCAGCAAGGTAAAATGGAGATCTGAACAGGAGGTATCTGAACAGGAGGTATCTGAACAGGAGGTATCTGAGCAGGAGGTATCTGCACAGGAGGTATCTGAACAGGAGGTATCTGCACAGCGTTGTGACCACGTCTCTGCAGGGGCATGGAGAGCGTGAGCGGAGAACCTCACTTCCCTTTTCACTGAAGGAATCTGGAACAAAAGCAGGGAAGAGGAAGCAAAGCACCGTTTTGCGAATACCTGCCTCTTTCTTTACCTATATGTACACACACACACACACACACACACACACACACACACACACACACACACATGCTCTCACCCCACCCTCTCTGCCTCGGCGTTTACCTGGGCTGAGTCACACACACACACACACACACACAGTACAAAAACATTTGCACCACTCAGACAGACGATGATGGAGCAATCACAGGTTTCATAACGTGAAAGTTTCATTACGTTGTACTTCGCACGAAGACCCATTCACACACTCTCGCAAACCACCAGACACGAGTATTGCAGCTCTACGGACAACAGCACAGACAAATATGGCACATGAGCAATAACCTCGTAACCACAAACGGGGTTTGGATTGAAGAAGAACACAAAGGCAATGCATTGGCCAGAGAGGCAGCCACTTAAAAACAACCAAAACAGCATATTTAGGGTCAGCACCATGATTGCTAGCTTAAACACAACACCGCGGCTCTGAACACACCTCAGAATGTTAACACAAAACAACACGGCAATATTTTCACTACCTCGTGTCCATTTACCTCCACTTTGTCTCTCTCTCGCTCTTTCTCACGCTCCTTTTTTCAGGGGAGCTGGTGTCAATTTCTTTGTCAGAGGTGTGTTTGTCTGACAGGGGCGGGGGTTTGAATAGGAGACGAGTCAGGACAGGAACAGACTCTTGACCAGACAAGAGACGGCAGCCAGCCTCCCGAACCGCGCTGCTTCTACACGAGGCGTTTACCTATCTCAGCTGTTTTAACGTTTCTCAGCTGTTTTACAGTTTCTCAGCTGTTTTACAGTTTCTCAGCTGTTTTAAAGTTTCTCAGCTGTTTTACAGTTTCTCAGCTGTTTTAAAGTTTCTCTGCTGTTTTAGTTTCTCAGCTGTTTTAAAGTTTCTCAGCTGTTTTAAAGTTTCTCAGCTGTTTTAGTTTCTCAACTGTTTTAACGTTTCTCAGCTGTTTTAACGTTTCTCAGCTGTTTTTAAGTTTCTCAGCTGTTTTTGACGTTTCTCGGCTGTTTTAGTTTCTCAGCTGTTTTAAAGTTTCCCAGCTGCTGTAGTTTCTCTACTTTTCAAAGTTTCTCAGCTGTTTTAGTTTCTCAACTGTTTTTTAAGTTTCTCAGCTGTTTTAGTTTCTCAACTGTTTTTTAAGTTTCTCAGCTGTTTTAGGTTCTCAACCTTTCAGTTTCTCAGCTGTTTTAAAGTTTCTCAGCTGTTTTAAAGTTTCTCAGCTGTTGTAGTTTCTCAGCTGTTGTAGTTTCTCAGCTGTTGTAGTTTCTAAACTTTTCAAGGTTTCTCAGCTGTTTTAAAGTTTCTCAGCTGTTTTAAAGTTTCTCAGCTGTTTTAGTTTCTCAACTTCTTAAAGTTTCTCAGCTGTTGTAGTTTCTCAGCTGTTGTAGTTTCTCAACTTTTTAAAGTTTCTCAGCTGTTTTAGTTTCTCAGCTGTTTTAAAGTTTCCCAGCTGCTGTAGTTTCTCTACTTTTCAAAGTTTCTCAGCTGTTTTAGTTTCTCAACTGTTTAAGTTTCTCAGCTGTTTTAGTTTCTCAACCTTTCAGTTTCTCAGCTGTTTAAGTTTCTGAACTGGTTTTTTAAGTTTCTCAGCTGTTTTAAAGTTTCTCAGCTGTTTTAAAGTTTCTCAGCTGTTTTAAAGTTTCTCAGCTGTTGTAGTTTCTCAGCTGTTGTAGTTTCTCAGCTGTTGTAGTTTCTCAACTTTTCAAGGTTTCTCAGCTGTTTTAAAGTTTCTCAGCTGTTTTAAAGTTTCTCAGCTGTTTTAGTTTCTCAACTTCTTAGTTTCTCAGCTGTTGTAGTTTCTCAGCTGTTGTAGTTTCTCAACTTTTTAAAGTTTCTCAGCTGTTTTAGTTTCTCAGCTGTTTTAAAGTTTCCCAGCTGCTGTAGTTTCTCTACTTTTCAAAGTTTCTCAGCTGTTTAAGTTTCTCAACAGTTTTTTAAGTTTCTCAGCTGTTTTAGGTTCTCAACCTTTCAGTTTCTCAGCTGTTTTAAAGTTTCTCAGCTGTTTAAGTTTCTGAACTGTTTTTCTAAGTTTCTCAGCTGTTTTAAAGTTTCTCAGATGTTTTAAAGTTTCTCAGCTGTTTTAAAGTTTCTCAGCTGTTGTAGTTTCTCAGCTGTTGTAGTTTCTCAGCTGTTGTAGTTTCTCAACTTTTCAAGGTTTCTCAGCTTTTTTAAAGTTTCTCAGCTGTTTTAAAGTTTCTCAGCTGTTTTAGTTTCTCAACTTCTTAAAGTTTCTCAGCTGTTGTAGTTTCTCAGCTGTTGTAGTTTCTCAACTTTTTAAAGTTTCTCAGCTGTTTTAGTTTCCCAGCTGCTGTAGTTTCTCTACTTTTCAAAGTTTCTCAGCTGTTTTAGTTTCTCAACTGTTTTTTAAGTTTCTCAGCTGTTTTAGTTTCTCAACTGTTTTTTAAGTTTCTCAGCTGTTTTAGGCTCTCAACCTTTCAGTTTCTCAGCTGTTTTAAAGTTTCTCAGCTGTTTAAGTTTCTGACTTTTTTTTTTAAGTTTCTCAGCTGTTTTAAAGTTTCTCAGCTGTTTTAAAGTTTCTCAGCTGTTGTAGTTTCTCAGCTGTTGTAGTTTCTCAGCTGTTGTAGTTTCTCAGCTGTTTTAAAGTTTCTCAGCTGTTTTAAAGTTTCTCAGCTGTTTTAGTTTCTCAACTTCTTAAAGTTTCTCAGCTGTTGTAGTTTCTCAACTTTTTAAAGTTTCTCAGCTGTTTTAAAGTTTCTCAGCTGTTGTAGTTTCTCAACTTTTTAAAGTTTCTCAGCTGTTTTAGTTTCTCAACTTTTCAAAGTTTCTCAGCTGTTTTAAAGTTTCTCAGCTGTTTTAGTTTCTCAACTTTTCAAAGTTTCTCAGCTGTTTTAAAGTTTGTCAGCTGTTTTAGTTTCTCAACCTTCAAAGTTTCTCAGCTGTTTTAAAGTTTCTCAGCTGTTTAAGTTTCTGAACTGTTTTTTAAGTTTCTCAGCTGTTTTAAAGTTTCTCAGCAGTTTCAGTTTCTCAACTTTTCAAAGTTTCTCAGCTGTTTTAAAGTTTCTTAACTGTACGTTTCTATACTGCTTTTAGGTTTCTGACATGAACAGACTCTTGACCAGACAAGAGACGACAGCCAGCCTCCCGAACCATGCTGCTTCTACACGAGGCGTTTACCTATCTCAGCTGTTTTAAAGTTTCTCAGCTGTTTTAAAGTTTCTCAGCTCTTTTGAAATTTCTCAGCTGTTTTGAAGTTTCTCAGCTGTTTTAAAGTTTCTTAGCTGTTTTGAAGTTTCTCAGTTGTTTTGAAGTTTCTCAGCTGTTTTAAAGTTTCTCAGCTGTTTTGAAGTTTCTCAGCTGTTTTGAAGTTTCTCAGCTGTTTTAGTTTCTCGGCTGTTTTAAAGTTTCTCAGCTGTTTTAGTTTCTCAGCTGTTTTAATTTCTCAGCAGTTTTAAAGTTTCTCAGCTGTTTTAAAGTTTCTCAGCTTTTTAAGTTTTTCAACTGTTTTGAAGTTTCTCAACTGTTTTAGTTTCTCAACTTTTTAAAGTTTCTCAGCTGTTTTAAAGTTTCTCAACTGTTTTAGTTTCTCAGCTGTTTTAGTTTCTCAGCTGTTTTAAAGTTGCTCAGCTGTTTTGAAGTTTCTCAGTTGTTTTGAAGTTTCTCAGCTGTTTTAAAGTTTCTCAGCTGTTTTAAAGTTTCTCAGCTGTTTTAAAGTTTCTCAGCTTTTCAAAGTCGCTCAGCTGTTTTAAAGTTTCTCAGCTGTTTTAAAGTTTCTCAACTGTTTTTTAAGTTTCTCAGCTGTTCTAAAGTTTCTCAACTGTTTTTTTAAGTTTCTCAGCTGTTCTAAAGTTTCTCCACTTTTTTTAGTTTCTCAACTGTTTCAAAAATTCTCAACTGTTTTTAAGTTTCTTAACTGTAAGTTTCTATACTGCTTTAAAGTTTCTAAACTGTTTCAATTAACTGTAAGTTTCTATACTGCTTCAACGTTTCTGAACTGCTTTGGAGTTTCTCAACTGTTCCAGGCAACACTGGAATCTTTTAAGTGCCGTCTTTTTTTGTGTGTTTTTATTGATGTTGACCATGCTTTAATGGTTTGTTTGTTTGAAATTTTTAAAAAAATTTTTTATTGATGCTGTCATTCCTCGGCTAGGTCTGCCCTAAAAAATTTTTTTTAAAAAAAACTCAAAAAACAAATCTCGGTATGACGTTCTGGTTAAATTGAATATAAATGAACCCTGTCATGCTTTACAATGAGCAGATACAAAGAGTGATTTGTAAATGAGTAATAGGGCACTTTTAAGCTCTTACAACACACTTGTTAACATTAGCTGGGGGCTTAAAATATCAATAATCATCTTTCTTTTTTAGATAATTGTTAATAGCATTATATAAAAAGTGAGTTGGTTTAGAAACAAAACTACATTATAATCAAAATCTGACTTTTCTGAACCTGGTGGTTAAGTTTAGGCACAAAATCTTAAACGATTAAAGGTTAGGAAAAGTGTTTTTATCTCACGTCTATTCTGGTAAGCGCTAATAGGTAGAGGTTAAGTTTATACAATTAGAAAAAAAGAGAGAAAGGCACTTGGTACAACATAAAGCCGAGTTACTAATATGTCCATGCCTTCTGCTAATTCCAGTGGGTGTGTTGTAAGAGTTTTTAAATTCCCTATTACTCATCTATGACTCATGCACAGCTACTCATGAAGCATTACCTTGAACTCTACACGGGGTCAAACAGCGCAACACATACAGGAAGCAAATGCTGAGGTTTTTTTTTTTTTGTCAACCCTCATCAGAAATCTCAATGTAAAGATTAGGCATTGGTGTGATTGAATGAATTAGGAATCAATTGGATATACACTGAACAAAAATATAAACACAACACTTTTGTTTTTGCTCCAATTTTTCACGAGTTGAAATCAAAGATCCAAGACTTTTTGTATGCACACAAAAAGCCTATTTCTCTCACATTTTGTTCACAAATGTGTTTAAATCTGTGTTAGTGAGCACCTCTCCTTTGCCGAGCTAATCCTCCACCTGACAGGTGGGGCGTAGCAAGATGCTGATTAGAGAGCAGGGTTATTGCATAGGTGTGCCTCAGGCTGCTCACGATAAAAGGCCGCACTAAAATGTGCAGTTTTATCTTGAAAAGAGACATTTATTAGGCACCGAACCATGGATTTCACAGATATGCCGGAGGAGGAGGGGGGGGGGCTCAGAAAACCAGTCAGTATCTGGTGTGACCACAATTCGCCTCACGCAGTGCAACACATCTCCTTGCATAGAGCTGATCAGGTTGTCGGTTGTGGCCTGTGGCATGTTGGTCCACTCCTCTTCAATGTGAAGCTGCTGGATATTGGCAGGAACCGGAACAGGCTGTCTTACACGCCGGTCTAGAGCATCAAACATGCTCAACAGGTGACATGTCTGCTGACCGAAAGAGTGTAGTTATTTCATTTTATACTGCTGAAAGTGTACTTATTTAATGTTACATTGTTGAAAGAGTGTAGTTATTTAATGTTACATTGTTGAAAGAGTTTAGTTATTTAATTTTACACTGCTGAAAGTGTACTTATTTAATGTTACATTGTTGAAAGAGTGCAGTTATTTAATTTTACACTGCTGAAAGAGTTTAGTTATTTAATGTTACATTGTTGAAAGTGTAGTTATTTAATTTTACACTGCTGAAAGTGTACTTATTTAATGTTACACTGCTGAAAGTGTACTTATTTAATGTTACATTGTTGAAAGAGTGTAGTTATTTAATTTTACACTGCTGAAATTGTACTTATTTAATGTTACATTGTTGAAAGAGTGTAGTTATTTAATTTTACACTGCTGAAAGAGTGTAGTTATTTAATTTTACACTGCTGAAAGTGTAGTTATTTAATTTTACACTGCTGAAAGAGTGGTTATTTAATTTTACACTGCTGAAAGGGTGTAGTTATTTAATTTTACACTGCTGAAAGTGTACTTATTTAATGTTACATTGCTGAAAGTGTAGTTATTTAATGTTACATTGTTGAAAGAGTGTAGTTATTTAATTTTACACTGCTGAAAGTGTACTTATTTAATGTTACATTGTTGAAAGAGTAGTTATTTAATTTTACACTGCTGAAAGAGTGTAGTTATTTAATTTTACACTGCTGAAAGAGTGTAGTTATTTAATTTTACATTGTTGAAATAGTGGTTATTTAATTTTACATTGTTGAAATAGTGGTTATTTAATTTTACATTGTTGAAATAGTATAGTTATTTAATTTTTTTTTCTAAAATTTATTTCTGATTTTTCCCTTTTTTCTCCCAATTTAGTGGCCAATTGATCCCTATTTTAATTCAAACACCCACCCTCGTATTGCATGCGTTCGCCAACTGCATCTCTCCGGCCGGCAGTCTCGAAGGAAAGCGCCTCCCCACTTTCGTGACAAGGCGAATCCAAGCCGAACCACTGTTTTTCCGACACACACAGAGACGCTTTCACATGACGAACACAAGCCGACTCCGCCCCCCTCCCGAAGACAGCGTTGCCAATGATTGCTGCTTCATCGAGTCCGGCCATAGTCGGATCTGACGAGACCGGGGCGCGAACCCCGGTCCCCAGTGGGCAACTGCATCGACACCAAGCCGATGCTTAGACCGCTACGCCACCGCGGACTCGTAGTTATTTAATGTTACATTGCTGAAAGAGAGTAGTTATTTAACTTTACACTGCTGAAAGAGTGTAGTTATTTAATGTTACATTGCTGAAAGAGTGTAGTTATTTAATTTTACATTGTTGAAATATTGTAGTTATTTAATTTTACATTGTTGAAATATTGTACTTATTTAATGTTACATTGTTGAAAGAGTGTACTTATTTAATTTTACAAGGCCGAAAGTAGGCAGGCCATGCAAGAAGTGGGACGCCTTTAGCTTCCAGGAATTGTGTACAGACCCTTGCAACACGGGGCGGTGCATTATCATACCGCAACATGAGGTGATGGTGGTGGACGTATGGCACAACAACGGGCCTCGGGATCTCGTCACGGTATCTCTGTGCATTCAAAATGCCATCAATAAAACGCACCTGTGTTCGCTGTCCGTAGCCTATGCCTGCCCATACCATAAGCCCACCGCCACCAGGGGCCGCTCTATTCACCATGTGACATCAGATGATGTCATACACGCTGTCTGCCATGTGCCCTTGCACAGTGACCACCGGGATTCATCCGTGAGGAGAAAACTTCTCCAACGCGCCAGACACCATCGAACTCAAGTCGGTCACGATGACAAGCTGCCGTCAGGTCGAGACCCCGGTGAGGACGACGAGCTTCCCTGAGATGGTTTCTGACAGTTTGTGCAGAAATTCTTTGGTTGTGCAAACCAGTTGTTGCATCAGCTGTCCGGGTGGCTGGTCTCAGACGATCTTGCAGGTGAAGATGCCGGATGCGGAGGTCCTGGCGTGGTTACACGTGGTCTGCGGTTGTGAGGCTGGTTGGATGCACTGCCATATTCTGGGACACAACTTTGGAGACGGCTTATGGAAGAGAAATGAACAGAGATCCATTGCAAAAACTAGATGCCGGTCACGTTAAACCCCCCAAAAAACGTCACATCATACGGTAGCTTGGATTTCCACAAAATGTTTTTGGTTTGTTTTCTGACAGTGTGTGTAGTCTTTAGGAGGCCCCGCACCATCAGCTTGTTCAGGATGAGGTCGTGTTGTCATCTTCCTTTAGTGGATGATTTGTCACTGGCCTAAAACCGTCAAAATACGTCCCTGTTGATTGATTTTATTATTTTTTTATGACGTTAAAACTGGCTAGTAAAATTGCTAACATTTCAGGAAGATGGTGATTTTCATCACATGACCCGTTTAAAGCATTTCTACTGACAAGGAGTACCAAAAATCCAAGCACACCACGTGGTGTTCCCAACGCAGAATATGAACCAGTGCGGGTTGGTTGGTTTTGAATGTGCACATTCAAATGTGATTGGTGCTGAATGAGGAGGCGGTCAGCTATTGGTTGTTCCTGAAGAAGGCAGAATCGCCACCAGGGCGCTCTCTTGGTACTCCGCTCTACTCGGGATAGCTAGGTCAGTGTTTCTCAACCGGGGGTCCGCGGACCACTAGGGGTCCGCGGACCCCCGGTTGAGAAACACTGCTATAATGCAATTTAAAATGCAGTTTCTACTGTTTCTATCAAATTGCAACCCCCCTCCCCCAAGATCAGGTGGAGGGGTCCCCAGGGTAGATCAAAAATACGCAGGGGGTCCCGGACCCCAAAAAGGTTAAGGACCACTGAGCTAGGTTGTTACAGCGTAAGAATAAAGATACTACGTCACTGTCATAACTCTGCCGTGTGCACTTTCCAGTTATCTACTAGTGTTCCTTTCACATCTGCAGCTGACACAGAGTAGGACGCCACCACACATGCTGCCAAGACTGGAAAACCCAGAGTATTCACTCGAATCCTTAAACTGGACTGTGAAAGAGACTGAGGACTGCTCCTCCCTCCGGTGAGTCAGGGCTGCTGCCTGACGGGGCGTTTGTAGACCTGAAGCTGCTTTGCTGAGCTGCTCAACCAGCTAAGTTCCTACTTGACTGGCAGGATAAACAACGGCCTTTATTTACAAAATGGGTGTACCCTCCCCCCCCCCTTTTCTGCTGAATTAAATTTGGCCAATTACCCCACTCTTCCGAGCCGTCCTGGTCTCTGCTCCACCCCCTTCTGCCGATCCGGGGAGGGCTGCAGACTACCACATGTCTCCTCCCATACACGTGGAGTCACCAGCCGCTTCTTCTCACCTGACAGTGAGGAGTTTCCCCAGGGGGGGTGTAGTTTCCCCAGGTGGGAGGATCACGCTATCTCCCCCGTTCCCCCTGCCCCCCCGGCCGACCAGAGGAGGCGCTCGTGCAGCGACAAGGACGCACACCCACATCCGGCTTCCCACCCGCAGACACGGCTAATTAGGTCTGTAGGGATGCCTGACAAAGCCGGAGGTAACACGGGGATTCGAACCTGCGATGGCTGCTTGTAGAGAATACCCGCCTTTTATATTTGCCTATTTCAGCTACGTTGTCCAACTGCATTGACATCGTTTGTGTATTTGCTACACATTTCATTGGTTGCTTGCTCTTGCTGCTCTTGAGTTGTACATTAACTATGTTGCATGTTGATTTTTAATTTTTTGCACCATTTTTTATCCTAGGGTGCTGAACGACATCAGGCGAAGGGACGGCCGATGGAAACTCTGGGCTACCTCGAGTACGTGTTTCGACTGTTGAATCGTGTACATCGCCCCTTCCCAAATAAGTGTTTAACTCTGAGGTCAGAGTGGGTATGTAAACCTGTACATCACGCCGCTCCATATGAATGTGTGGGGGTCAGAGTGGGTATGTAAACCTGTACATCACACCACTCCGTATGAATGTGTGGGGGTCAGAGTGGGTATGTAAACCTGTACATCACACCACTCCGTATGAATGTGTGGGGGTCAGAGTGGGTATGTAAACCTGTACATCACACCACTCCGTATGAATGTGTGGGGGTCAGAGTGGGTATGTAAACCTGTACATCACGCCGCTCCGTATGAATGTGTGGGGGTCAGAGTGGGTATGTAAACCTGTACATCACACCACTCCGTATGAATGTGTGGGGGTCAGAGTGGGTATGTAAACCTGTACATCACGCCGCTCCGTATGAATGTGTGGGGGTCAGAGTGGGTATGTAAACCTGTACATCACACCACTCCGTATGAATGTGTGGGGGTCGGAAAAAGGACGAACCGGAATCTGCTGACCGTGTACATGTCTCTTTTAATTCTAAAATACATCGTCGCCATGCTGACATTCAAAACCCCACCACAATCCGACACGTTAAACTCAACATGGCAGCCATGCTGACAGCATGAGGACCCGCTGCGGCCTGGCTGGACTGAGGCCGGTCTGGTTGGTGGATTACAGAAGAGCAGCGAGACTCTTCAGTTGCACGTCGTTCTCAGAGGTTTAGGACAACAGTCTAACTGGGATTTGGGGATTTCAGTATAAAAGCAGCCTTCAGGAGATGTTAGACGCCGTGGCAACAGCCTGACTCGTCTACTTGAGATGGATTAGAGGTATTTCAGCCGGCAGGTTTCCTTGGCTTCTCTGGGGCGCGCTGGAGTCTGTGTTATATTCCTAGAAAACAGAGGGGGGAGGGGGGGAAAGGTAAACAAACCTCAACCTCTCAGACTTTTACATGATAACCTAAATAATCAATGGTCTTCACTTAATACGTTTGGCAGAGTGAAGTCCAAGAGACGCTTCACCATCGCTGTGTCTCGTAGCATGAGTCTCAAATAGAAAACAGGATCTTTGTACTACAAATGACTGACTACAGTGAAATAACTTACATCGAGCAGCCGGTGAGTGTGTGGAGAAAGAGTTAGCCATATACACACGTTATATTTCTGTTCGCACATTGAAAGTGCAACTAAATGGAAGGAACCATTTGGTGAAACTAAAGAAATGGAGATGATAAGTTATAGGCTAGGAAACTGAGGATGAGAAACTGCATTAGAGACTGATCCATGCGAGTCAAGACGGGAGAGTATTAAATAATGAAACCACGACATACTAAGTGCGTTTTTGTGGGCGAGCTCATAGGCATCCGCTTGATAGCTCTGAGAGGAGGAGGTCTGCGGCACCAAGAGGAGGAGGTCTGCGGCACCAAGAGGAGGAGGTCTGCGACACCGCCTATCTCCCACTTACAATCCTTTCATCCCTCCCCAGGAGACTCAAGAAGCCAAGCCTCCAAGAACAACAGTCGCTCGCTAACGGCTCCAACGACTCTCGTGACCACTGAATGGAGCACTGACGAAGTCGAAACCAACCCCCCCAACGACCGTCGCTGCTTAACATCGGGTCACAAAGAGCCATGGACATCAATAGCTCTGGTAACGACTCCAAAGAGGATAAATATCTGAGTCTCATCACCAGCCAGTCAGACTAGCTTGGTCTAGTCAGGAAGGCACGAACCGAGGAAGCCTCTTGGATGAGAGGCGAAACCTCTTCACGGATATATACCAAGTCCAGTTGCACTTGATTCACCTCCTTTGGATTTGATTTTGATATATTTTACTGATCCCCGTGGGGAAATTCTGCTCTGCATTTAACCCATGCTAGCTGTGTAGCTAGGAGCAGCGGGCAGCCGCCGTGCAGCGCCCGGGGTCCAGCTCCAGCTCGTCTTGCCGTGCCTCCGTCAGGAGCACAGACAGGAGTATTAACCCTAACATACATGTCTTTCTGATGGTGGGGGAAACCGGAGCACCCGGAGAAACCCCAGCGCAGACACGGGGAGAACACGCAAACTCCACACAGAGGACGACCTGGGATGACCCCCCGAGGTTGGACAACCCCGGGGTTCGAACCCAGGACCTGCTTGCTGTGAGGCGACAGCGCTAACCACAGGGCCACCGTGCCGCCCAAATTGAATTTGATTAGTTTGAGTTCATAACCGACGTCCTCAATGGCAAGACTTGCTCGGGGGGGGGGGGGGGGGATGACCAGCAGCCATCTGCCAGTTGTTTCGATACGGAACCAAACTTAATTCACGGCTCTCGTCAAAAAGTTAAATTAGTTGCTCCCCTCCATGCTTCAGGTCTTCATACGCGTTCATACTATTTGCTCTCATCCGAGGTTTCATACCTCACTTTCAGAGTCCACGAGGTCAGACGCCAAGTCCACGTGATTGGCCATCAGACGTTCCTGCTCAATGGACTCGTTCCTGGCCTGCCGCTGTCGTCTGCAGTCACAGCACAAGATTCAAAAAACAACATGAGTCAGTATGGAAAAACCTCCCCCCACAAAAGAGCAAAGATTTTACACCCAATGTAGTGACAGAAAAGTTTGTGGTTATGGCTTCATTTCATTTAGCAGCAGCTTTGTACTTCATGTCTTGATGCATGCTCAGATAACCCGGGTACGAAAATCAGAGAAGGGTAAATCAGTTCAAGTGGATCAACGCTGTACCCAGATGAACTGACTGATACAACATTGTATCCAGTTAAACTGACTGATACAACATTGTATCCAGATGAACTAACTGATACGACATTGTATCCAGTTAAGCTGACTGATACAACATTGTATCCAGTTAAACTGACTGATACAACATTGTATCCAGATGAACTGACTGATACAACATTGTATCCAGTTAAGCTGACTGATACAACATTGTATCCAGTTAAACTGACTGATACAACATTGTATCCAGTTAAACTGACTGATACAACATTGTATCCAGATGAACTGATTCAACCTTCTTTGACTTGGTACTCACGTCTTTTTCCACACTTGGTTTTGCGCCATAATGACATGAAGCCAGTTACACGGCATGTTACTCTAACAGTGTACGACCACGGATGTGTAGACTCGCTAGCCCTTAGCTAACCAGTCAACTAAAGCAGTGTTTCTCAACCGGGGGTCCGCGGACCCCTAGTGGTCCGTGGTGTAATTGCAAGGGGTCCGTGAAAATAAAATATCTTTAAAAAAAGATCCTATGACATTTGTAGAAATAGGATTATTTTACTCAAATGTGACTGAGACCTTTATCCACCTAAACTATAAAGGGTAACAGGACTTTTTTCTCTAATTACATCTGTTTCACAAGTGTCATTTATTGTATTTTAATAGGAGACCTCGCTCCCGTTTGCATTGTTAAAAGTTACTGCATAAAAATTCTGTTGTTACATATATCTGAAAGTTACTGAATACATATTCTGTTTTGTTACATATATCTAAAATTTACTGAATACATATTCTGTGTTGTTACATATTTCTGAAAGTTACTGAATACATATTCTGTTTTGTTACACATATCTAAAATTTACTGAATACATATTCTGTGTTGTTACACATATCTGAAAGTTACTGAATACATATTCTGTGTTGTTACATATATCTGAAAGTTACTGAATAAGAATTCTGTTTTGTTAACTCTTATCTAAGTTACAACTGAAAGCTCTTATTTTTGCCCCAAAGAGTGAATAAATGCTATCCAATTGCAACCCCCCTCCACCTGATCCTCAGGGTAGATCAAAAATACGCAGGGGGTCCAGGACCCCAAAAAGGTTGAGAACCACTGCTCTAAAGGGTCCGAGCAGTTAGCTCAGGGCTAGCGAGTCTACACATCTGTAGTTGTACACTGTAAGACCACTCCCCTCGTTCGGGGAGGCGCGTCCCGGTGCACACCAGCTCCTCCTCACGCCTCGAGCGCACATGCATCCCACCGCTGCCACCAAATGTAGCGGGACAATTCAGAGGGCGGGCGGGAATCAACCCCAGGTTCCCTGCACCACGAGCGACTGCGCTAACCAGTCAACTAAAGGGTCGGTAGCCAAAGGGCTAGCCAGGCTACACATCCGTGGTCGTACACCGTTACAGCTACACATGTTGTGTGTGAAGTGTGCACAGAACCCGAACCTCTGTACAAACCAAAGCTGCAGGTTCACCAGAAGCAAAGCCACAAGGAAAAGCTTTTTGTAATAATACCGGAACAACTTTTTGAATTCCTCCACTGATAACATGACTAAAATAACAGAACCAACAAATACACAACACAACACGGTTTAATCCCAGGGCGTTACATACATATTGACGTGGTTGACAAAGCGTCGACACAGGACGCACAAGGTGCCCGTCGGTGTCCATATAGACACATGGCAGATTGACCACTAGCTAGCTTTAAAAAAGCTACACTCCTCAACCCAAATGTAAACCAAAGGGTCGCCCTGCTACCAACTTACAGACCACAGGACAGGAGGCTGCTGTCACTCACGGCTTGATTGACAGGTCTCTTAATACAAGAACTTACAGTAAACAACAAAATCTGAGTTTCTAATGCTTTTTTTGTTTTTAGTGATGTAAAAGGTTTGTGCACGTCACTAATGGTTATAAAGGCTGGACTAAAACAGACACAAATTTTAGATGAGCACCAGTTGAGAAAGACGTGATGCTAATTTTACATAAGCTAAACTTTTCAGTCATGTATGGAAAGATATCTCGATTATATATATAATCAAATTACACGTTGGACCTTTGAACCTAAACTGAGCCACTACCCAACCTGTACATCATTAACATTAATTAATGATGTTGGAAGGTTTTTTTGGACCCCCCCCTTTTTCTCCCAGCCAATTATACCCCACTCTTCTGAGCTGTCCCGGTCATTGCTCCGCCCCCTCTGCTGATCCGGGGAGGGCTGCAGACTACCACGTGTCTCCTCCCATACATGTGGAGTCACCAGCCGCTTCTTTTCACCTGACAGTGAGGAGTTTCACCAGGGGGACGTAGCACATGGGAGGATCATGCTATTCCTCCCAGTTCCCCCTAAACCAGGCGCCACGACCGACCAGAGGAGGCGCTAGTGCAGCAACCAGACACAGCCAATTGTTTCTGTAGGGATGCCCGACCAAGCCCGGGGCAACACGGGGATTCAAACCGGCGAGCCCCGTCTTGGTAGGCAACGGAACAGACCGCTACGTTACCCGGATGCTGGAAGTGTCAGTATCGCCGTCTATGGAACACCTGCTGCGTCTCATCCGGATGCTGACGGGTACCTTGCATGCCACACCGATATACGATGCTAAGGGATGAGAACGCATTGGGAAATGTAGCCCCTCCCCCAACACAACCCACTCCTGACCTCTTCCTTAAGACGAAATGGAGGAGCACCGCTAATATGGTCACAGCGAATATAGTCCCCCAGACCGTATCCAGACTGGATTCCTGCGGCTCTTCCTCCTGACAAAACTGTCCCTTGAATCCGCTGTCGCAGTGGCAGCTGACGGTGCTCCCCTCCGTCACACACTTGCCATGGCTGTTGCAAATCTGGAGGTCACAGGATTTGACACTTTTCTGACCGGGGGGTCCTTGTTTAGACACTGGGTCAGAGGCCAAGTTTGTATCAGGACCTGGGGGGGAAACACACACACTTATAAATCTGACATAAGCAATCACTAAATAAGGGTATGAACCAATATCACCATTTTACTACCGATACTGAATCAGAGTACAGATCTAAGTATCGGCTGATACCAAATACCAATAAGATGCATTATTTTTTTCTCGACAGTACAGGACCTAGATCACTAGTTTGGGGTCAATGGACAAAATTCAATGATGAGTTTTTTTTTACCATCATCAAAGAAATATAGGCTCTCCTATGCCATTGTTATTTTATTTATGACATAACTCATGAATTTTGGTATTGGATTTTAGTTCTGGGTACAGTCCCCAATACCGATATTCCATTTTAACCTGGTATCACCCCGATATCCGATCCCCAATTTAAAATGGACAGTGTAAAGAAATAACATATTTTGAGATAAAGAAATGGCTGGAAATCTGTTTGACGAGAGTGTCTTGACGCAGACTCAACAATCCAGGTAAGAAAATCAAAGAAAGTTGAATCATCTGGATACAATGTCTGTTGACAGATACAATGTCTATTGACAGATAGACATTGTATCCAGATGATTCAACTTTCTTTGGATACAATGTCTAATGACAGATACAATGTATCTGTCAATAGACATTGTATCCAGATGATTCAACTTTCTTTGGATACAATGTCTAATGACAGATACAATGTATCTGTCAATAGACATTGTATCCAGATGAACTGATTCAACCTTCTTTGACTGTTTTATGGGAGCTCACCATTTCGATTCAAAGTAACAAAGTAACAGATTCAAAGTGTTCTCCCTATGTATCTACTGTGTGTGAGCATATGGGGGGAATCACAACTGACAGCCCTCTTCATCCGACTGGTCCACGCAGTCAAAATGTCCGTCGCACAGCTTGGCACTGAGGAGACACTCGCTGCCGTCCCAGCACGACCTCATGCCGGAGGGGCATTTATGGAGCGGTGCGCAGGAAGTGGCGTTGACGGGGAAGAAGTCCTGCCCACATTTACAGGTGTGGCCCCCAGGATAAGGCACGCACAGCTGGAGACAATCCCCGTTCCGGGTTGAGCAAGTGTTCGTTCCTGGAGGAAAGGAAGAAAGAAATGGTGAATTTTAGTGCTGAAACAGTCGATCAACAGAAAATTAGTTTGAGTCATTCATCAAGTGATAATACCAGACATTTGTTGGTTTCATTTTCATAACTAGCCTTCCTCTGATTTACGTCATTATGAAATGAATACCGTAGGGAATTGGGGGGAGCAGCCGGGACACAAACCCAGGCCTTCCGCACCACGGGCGACTGCGTTAACCAGTCCACTAAAGGGTTCGACCTGTTCGCCGAGGGCTAGCGAGTCCATTCATCTGTGCATGTTACAATACTTGAGGGTTTGTTTTGACTATTGGTCAGACTAAACAGTTAGAAAGTGTCACTTTAGACTCTGGAAAGTTAGGAAGGGCATTCATCAGTATTTCTGACTTTTAACAGAGTAAATGATGACTAAAAAAAATAATCAAGGGATTAATCGATTATTGAAATAGTAGTTAGCTGCATGGAGCCCTTAGGTTGAACCCACCGAAATGGTTAAAAGGTTTGATGGCTTAAAGAAAAAGCCAAAATGTAAAACAAAAAAAGAAAAAGTCATAAGCAGTATCGCTGCCCAGTATAAACCCTGTTGTGCTCCGTTATTCTACTTATTGGTAAATACTCACCTTATTTCCCCCCCATGTACATTGTTCTTTATTGGGGGCAGGCGAGGGGCTGACTCTAGATTGAATAAGCTGTTAAAATATTGGGGATTTCCCCACCCAATTGTGCTTGGCCCCACTCTTCTGAGCCGTCCCCGGTCGCTGCTCCACCCCCTCTGCTGATAGGGGGAGGGCCGCAGACTACCACGTGCCTCCTCCCATACATGTGGAGTCGCCAGCCGCTTCTTTTCACCTGACAGTGAGGAGTTTCACCTAGGGCACATAGCACGAGGGAGGATCATGTTATTCCCCCTCCTCCCCGAACCGGCGCCCCGACCGACCAGAGGAGGCGCAAGTGCAGCGACCAGGACACATACCCACATCCGGCTTCCCACGCGCAGACACGACCAATTGTGTCTGTAGGGACGCCCGACCAAGCCGGAGGTAACACGGGGATTCGAACCGGCGATCCCTGTGTTGGTAGGCAACAGGATAGACCGCCACGCCACCCGGATGTTCTTAAAACAGGTTCTTTATGCACTGCCACACACAAAGGCATGGCCTCCTACCTGTCTGGCTACCTCTGCTGTAGGCCTTGATGGAAACTATTGTGGACTTGGCGCTGAACCACAGTTTCGCAGGCTGGACGCCGTCACTGAACCACAGACTGGCCACATCTACAGGAGGTCAAAAAGACAAACATGACTTGCGGTTAACCTTTAAAAATCACATTCTGTACTTTCCGGTCAGTCGGTGTGGACACCAAGGTGTCGGTTGGTAGAAAGCAGAAATTGAGAGTTTTCCAACATTTTGAGTTTGTTTTAATAAGTCATTACCAACACTTGGTGACGACACTAAAATCACAGCTTTTTCCCGGTTGGTACAAAACAGAGTGCATGTACGTCTGTGAATGTTCTCATTGCATGTAATTAGGGACTACAGGGACAATTAGCACATTAGTTTGTGATGCCCTCTGCTGGCAGAAGACTAACACAGTTGCCCGTAAGTTGCAGAAATCTGCTTGTGTTTGTGTGTATATACATATATACATATATATATATACATATATATACGTATATATATATGTGTGTGTGTATATATATATACACACACACACACACACACACATACATACATACATACATACATACATACATACATACATACATACATACATACATACATACATACATGCATGCATGCATATACACGTACGTACATATATACGTACATACGTACGTATGTATATACACATATGTACATATATATATACATATGTATATATACATATATACACGCACATATATATATATATATACACATACACACACACACATATATATATATACATACATACATACATATATATATACATATATATATACATATATATATATACATAATACATACTGAGGGAATGCCCCCCCCCCCGGAGCCCTTCAGCCATTAATTATTCAACTATACCAGAAGTGTTCACCGTTTTACCGCCTACAGGCTACAGGGGGTTTTACAAACAGAAGAGCTTCAATTGTTATTATCAATCACTATTAATTTTCTTTTAAAACAGAATTTTGTTTTGCAATTTTTTTGTCCAATGTGATGCATGTTACGTGGACCCCAGGTAGGCCAGCCATTGCCCGGCTAGTGAGGATAATTACACAATAAGGAACAAACAATCAATGCACAGAACCTGATAACCTGAGCTGCGCTGTAAGTCCGCGTGCCAGACAAGGTCGGTCGTGACTGCGGGTTGGATTGTGAAGACGCGGCGTTACACGCGTCGTGTGCACGTAGAAGTCAGGCGAGTACCTCCGTCCTTACCCTTGTCGCGCGTGACCCAGAGGAGCATGTTGTCGGTTCGTGTGAAAGAGATGAGCAGACCCGGTCCCGTCTTGAACTTCGTATAACCAGACCCGTCCACGCCAATCGAGCAGATCACTCCTTTACCTGGACACATGACGCAAAACACGAACAGACAGGTTATGAGCCACATGGTGGCCAAGAAGTTTGGTTTTACAAGTGAAAAATTCAAGTCATCAAGTGCAGTGGTTCTCAACCTTTTTGGGGTCCTGGACCCCCTGCGTATTTTTGATCTACCCTGAGGACCCCTCCACCTGATCTTGGGGGAGGGGGGTTGCAATTTGTAGAAACAGTAGAAACTGCATTTTAAATTGCATTATAGCATTTATTCACTCTTTGGGGCAAAAATAAGAGCTTTCAGTTGTAACTTAGATATAGTTAACAAAACAGAATTCTTATGCAGTAACTTTCAGATATATGTAACAAAACAGAATATGTATTCAGTAACTTTCAGATATATGTAACAAAACAGAATATGTATTCAGTAACTTTCAGATATATGTAACGAAACAGAATATGTATTCAGTAACTTTCAGATATATGTAACAACAGAATTTCTATGCAGTAACTTTTAACGATGCAAACGGGAGCGAGATCTCTTATTAAAATACAATAAATGACACTTGCGAAACAGATGTAATTAGAGAAAAAAGTCCTGTTACCCTTTATAGTTTAGGTAGATAAAGGTCTCAGTCACATTTGAGTAAAATAATCCTATTTCTATAAATGTCATAGGATCTTTTTTTTAAAGATATTTTATTTTCAAGGACCCCTTGCAATGACGCCACGGACCACTAGGGGTCCGCAGACCCCCGGTTGAGAAACACTGCTCAAGTAAGTGTACTCCAGGTCATAACAAGTCTGGAAGAGTTGATACATTTTAAAATACAATTCCTAGGCTCAGAACGAGTCATGAAAAATAAAGTATCATTTTGGAAGTTGTGGAGATTTGACTAAAGCAGCATGAACTCCATTAAAGATTGACTGGCCAATTTAAAACAGTCACAGCTGGTTGAACCGTTCGGTTTCCCCCCCCCCCCATAATTTGTGATGGTTGTGTGCATGAAACGGTTTGTCTCAGGATGTCAACATGTGCCTCCACTGGCTAGCTGTCCTATCCATTAGCCAGCTAGCCATCTGGTCGACAGCATACCAGGAAAGCACAGTTTCATCAACCCGTCTTCAAATGGACCAGTACAACATCTGGCTTGCAAAAGTTGGTTTGAGTAGCACGGCTGATACAGAGTATTTGAAATAGTGAAGCACTTTCTCATCATATAGAGTTAAAATACACACTTGCATGGCAACGCTTAGAAAAAAAAGGTCATGGCAAAGTCACCAAAAACCACCTGTTAAGTGTACGACATGACTCGGGCGGTTTGCTCTACACATCCAGGAGTGTTGTGATTTAGCCAACGCGAAACCGAAAGACAAAAGTGTGCTTCTCATTGGCGACCGTCGCTTGCCAACTGCGATCACAGCAATTCAAACTCTCCAATTCAAAAAGGGACAGTTCACCCTGAGATCAACAATACATGTTTTTCCTCTTACCTGTCATGCCGTTTAACCATCTAGACCAGTGTTTCTCAACCCAGTCCTCAAGGACCCCCTATCCTGCAGATTCTCTTTGCAACCCTGCATAGGTACCGGTTTGTAGTTATTCAACCAATCAGCGATGAATTTTGTCAGACGTTGCACACCTTGAATAATTAAGTGCCATGAGATGATTGGTCGAGTAAGTACAAGCAGGGCTACCTATGCAGGGTTACAATGAAAACCTGCAGGATAGGGGGGGTCCTTGAGGACTGGGTTGAGAAACACTGCTCTAGATCGTTTTGGGGAGTTGTCGAGTTTTGGAGGTGGCGGCCATACTGGAGATGGCGGCCTTCTCTCCAATACAGTGGAACTGGATGGTACTCGGCTCGTGTCGCTCAAAGCACCAACAAAATACCATGGGCAAAACTCAACAGCAATTTCTCTTTCCAAAAACCATGACCCGGTTGCTTACGATAACCCACAGCCCTTGCTGTGAGCAGTTTCATGTAGGAACCATTTTCTTAGACTGAACTAGCACAAAACTGCTCACAACACGGTGTTTGGATTATCTGGAGTAACCGGGTCAGGATTTCTGGAAAGGGACATTGCTGTTGAGTTTTGCACATGGTATTTTTGGTTTTTTGGGTGCTTTGAGCAACACAAGCCAAGTGCCATCCAGTTCCATCGTCTCGGAGAGAAGGCCACCATCTCCATGGCCGATATCTCCAAAACTCAGCAACTCACACCAAAATGATCTCGACAGGTAAGAGGAAAAACATGTATTTGGACAGCACGGTGGCCCGGTGGTTAGCGCTGTCGCCTCACAGCAAGAAGGTCCTCGGTTCGGACCCCCGGGGTTGTCCGACCTTAGGGGTCACTACAGTTTGTCCTCTGTGTGTGGAGTTTGCATGTTCGCCCCGTGTCTGCGCTGGGTTTTCCCCGCCATCAAAAAGACATGCATGTTCGGGTTAACACTCCTGTCTGTGCCCCTGAGCAAGGCATGGCAAGACGAACCGGAGGTGGTCCCCCGGGTGCTGCACGGCTCCTAGCTACACAGCTAGGACGGGTGACGTGCAGAGAAAGAATCGCCCCACGGGGATCGATAAGGTACCTCAAAATACAAAGAATTTTACAAAAAAAACCCTAAATATTTTTGATTTTGGGGTGAACTGTCGTTTAAGGTAAGCGTCACCGACACGAGAATCCTTCTCCACCTTAAATACCAACCCGTCTGAACGCGAATGCCTCACCTATATCCGCCCAGTAGAGCACGGTTCCCTCGTTGGAGAAGACCAGTGAAATAGGCATGTCTGATTTCTTCCACAGCACCTCGGGGTGTCGGCCGTCCATGTAGGAGCAGTACACCTGGGCCTGAGATATCCCCTCGACTTCACCCAGTGCCGTATAACAAACACGCCCAGAGGTGGGGTGTACCGCAATGGACGTGGTGCCCTGAGAAGAGAATGAATTATCACATTTGCAGGGGGAAAAAAAACAGCTCTTTAAACCTCTGGCTCATTAAAATGTAAAACCCATTATGGTCGTCTTCGGGTCCTTCAGAAGGAGGTTTGCGACACCTTCTGGGTGACTCGATTAAAACAAAAAACAAACTTTTCAGATTTTAAACATCTCATGAACCTGAGAAACCCGGAAAAAACTATACATTTAAGAATAACATGATGGTTTTGTTGTTTTGCGTCAAGTCAGCTTGGCTCTCACTACAGCAGGGGTCCCCAACTACTTTTCATAGCGGGCCACTTTTAGGGCCACTTTTAAAACCACGGGCCACTCAACCTCCAGCAGCATGTTGTTCGTTAGTTTGTTTTGGTGTCGATACGTTGCAGGTATTATAATTTAAACAGAGCTTTTTCATCTATTTTTCGATATATTACTAGTCTTACTTTTACTACTGTAAACTACTAATAAGACACGTTAGCCGCTAGCTAACGGGTCTGACCCTTTAGCTGAGCGGTTAGTGACGTCGCCTTGTGGTGCAGCACACGCCGTATCGAGTCCCGCACCGGGCAAGAAAATAACCGGTTACACTAAGAAATTGTTTTTGTTTTTTTGTTTTTTTGGTAGGGAAATTAAAAAAAAAAAACTTCCTTCTGGAATTTCTCCAAAAATTCTCGCGGACCATAAATCAACCCGTCACGGGCCAGACATGGCCCGCGGGCCGCCTATTGGGGACCCCTGCACTACAGGATTTCCATACTATATTCCATACTGCCCATAACGCCATAAATATCAAACATGCTTGATATTAATCAGGTGGACTGATTCATCTGATCGGGATGTTAATTCATTCATTCATTCATTCACTCATTCATCTTCAGCCGCTTCTCCGGGGTCAGGTCGCGGTGGCAGCAAGCTACGTAGGGCACTCTAGACGTTCCTCTCCCCAGCAACACCCTCCAGCTCCTCCTGGGGAACCCCAAGGCGTCCCCAGGCCAGATTGGACATGTAGTGCCTCCAGCGAGTTCCGGGTCTACCCCGGGGTCTCCTCCCAGTTGGAGGTGCCCGGTAAACCTCCAAAGGAAGGCGCCCAGGAGGCATCCTTTTGACACGAAGGAGCAGCGGCTCTACTCCGAGCTCCCTCCGGATGTCGGAGTTCCTCACCCCATCTCTAAGGCTGAGCCCAGACACCCTACGGAGGAAACTCATTTCAGCCTCTTGTATCCTCGATCTCACCCTTCCGGTCACTACCCAAATCTCACGACCATAGGTGAGGGTCGAAACAAAGACTTACTGGTAAACTGAGATTGAATCTTAAATAACTACAGGAAGTACAGGATCATCTGGAAGATGTGTTACGAGTAACCTCAAATCTCTCACACACACACACATGGTAAGAGGAGTACATCGGGCTGATTATCCTGTAGCGTGCACCAGGTTTAATGTAGTACACACTATATCTGTGTACTGGGCCCCTCATTGCTTGGGGCCCAGTGAAACTCCTCGCCCTTTTACTCTTAGGGCTGACTGGGGTAAAAATTAAAAAAAGCATGAGAAAGGAGACGAGAAACGAAAGAATACAAATAGTAAGTTTTAAATATTGCATTCAATCGACTGGACTGTCCCAAAATGACTCCTCAATACATACTATAAAAAATAAAAAATAATCAGTTTACAGGAAACAAGGCCAAAGCATTCACTATTGGCAGCAGCCCGAATCAGACCACGGATGAGGTTGGGGGCGAACAGCAGGAGGAGGAAATGGAGAAGCAAAGAAAGAGCACCAAAAACGGGATACTTCACTTCCTTGCTCACCTTCAGGGATCCTTGCAACAGGGAGGCAGTGTGGCCGCTGTGTGAGGTCACGTGGAGGTCAGGCATCTGTGCGCTGGTCCAGTAAAGGTTATAGGTCACCCAGTCAACTGCCAGCGCTGTGACTCTATCATCCTTGAAAGGACAAGTGTGGTCACTTACAAAATGATCTATTGTGGTGACCCACATCTATATATCGAGAGACATTCACCTAAGAGGACGGTGTACCTTTAAGGGAAGAGGCGAGGGGTCAAATAATGCACTTCCGCTTCCGGTTCACAGTCAGTTCAGTGTCGTTGTCAGATGTATGACATGCTAAGTTGGAGCTAGTAAACTACCTCGACTACGTCTACTCTCACGTCTCCTGTCTCGTTGTTTTCTAACTCCACAATATTCACCATTTGAAAACACAACAGCTGACCTGACTATGGTCTGTTTCAAGTGTTAGGAGTTATCACCCCCCTCCCCAACACTATTTGTCCGCCCACATATCCATCTTCTATGGCAGAAGATGGATATGTGTATTATGCAGGGAATTCAGGGGGCAGCCAAGAACTGAACCCGGATAGCCTGCACCACGGGCAACTGCGCTAACTAGTCAACAAACGGGTCCGACCCGTTAGCCAAGGGCTAGCAAGTCTAGTCATCCGTGGTCGGTACAATACCCCTCTCCTTCGGGAAGCACATCCCCATGCTTCAGCGTACCAGCTCCCTCACGCCTCTGGGCACAGGCACTCCCGACGCCTTCACGGTCTCACCATCCCAATTCTGACACCAGTGTAGCGAATTCAGGGTCAGCCAGGAATCCATCGCAGCTGGGAATCGAACCCGGATAGCCCGGACCACGGGCGACTGTGCCATCTAGTCAACTAAAGGGTCCGACCCGTTAGCCATGGGCTAGCCAGTCTAGTCATCCGTTGTCATTACAGACAAATGGGTCAAACAAATCCAGTTTTTGCATGCACTTGGGGAAAAATTGTCCAAGAAAATGGTTAAGCCTATACCAACATGTCAAAACCATTCCCGATCAGCTGTGGAGAAGCTGAATTTCCATTCTCGACCCTTGCCGACATCCTGCAATACGGCTGAACTCGCCGTTTAACGTACCCTCAGAATTTCACCAACAGACCTGAAGAAGGCATACACGCGTTTGTCTGACTGTAAAAAGGAGACAGTAAAATCCCCAGAAACAGAACTATCCTCTCAAGGCTGAAAAACCCCAGAAACAGAACTATCCTCTCAAGGCTGAAAAACCCCAGAAACAGAACTATCCTCTCAAGGCTGAAAAACCCCAGAAACAGAACTATCCTCTCAAGGCTGAAAAACCCCAGAAACAGAACTATCCTCTCAAGGCTGAAAAACCCCAGAAACAGAACTATCCTCTCAAGGCTGAAAAACCCCAGAAACAGAACTATCCTCTCAAGGCTGAAAAACCCCAGAAACAGAACTAGCCCTCTCAAGGCTGAAAAACCCCAGAAACAGAACTATCCTCTAAAGGCTGAAAAACCCCAGAAACAGAACTATCCTCTAAAGGCTGAAAAACCCCAGAAACAGAACTATCCTCTCAAGGCTGAAAAACCCCAGAAACAGAACTATCCTCTAAAGGCTGAAAAACCCCAGAAACAGAACTATCCTCTCAAGGCTGAAAAACCCCAGAAACAGAACTATCCTCCAAAGGCTGAAAAACCCCAGAAACAGAACTATCCTCTCAAGGCTGAAAAACCCCAGAAACAGAACTATCCTCTCAAGGCTGAAAAACCCCAGAAACAGAACTATCCTCTCAAGGCTGAAAAACCCCAGAAACAGAACTAGCCCTCTAAAGGCTGCATTACACCCATCTCATCTCTAGCTGCTTTTTCGGGGTCGGGTCACGGTGCCAGCAAGCTAAGTAGGGCACTCCAGACGTCCCTCTCCCCAGCAACGCCCTCCAGCTCCTCCTGGGGGATCTCAAGGCGTTCCCAGGCCAGGTGGGACATGTAGTCGCTCCAGCGAGTTCTGGATCTACCCCTGGGTCTCCTCCCAGTTGGCCGTGCCCAGTAAACCTCCAAAGGAAGGCGCCCAGGAGGCATCCTAATCAGATGCCTGAACCACCTCAACTGGCTCCTTCGATGTGAAGGAGCAGCGGCTCTACTCCGAGCTCCGTCCGGATGTCCGAGCTACACTGCATTGCATTAAACTGCATACACAGCACTGCGTGCAGTGAAGTGAGGATCTTCTGAACTTATTGGAGTGTGCTTAGTCATCATATCCACATTAACGATCATTTATCTACATTTTCTGGTGTGTAAATATCTTACGAAAGCATCCACTAAATATCTTCACATCTTCAATACGGCGATAAAAAAATAAATAAAGATGAACTGTGTCTACCTTCAGTTTGAGGAGGTTTCTCACAAAGGTCAGTCCGTGTCTGGATCTGGAGCCGGTAAGTTTCAGCATGTCCACGGTGCCGTGTCCCATATCGGCCACATACAGCGAGAGCTCATCGATGACTATGTCCAGACCGGTGGCCTCGGTCACCCCTGGCAACGTCAGCATGCGGCTGCTGGGCCACTTTTTCAGCGGCACACTGTCAGGCATGGCGTGCAGGTAAATCTACAGGTTGGGAGGTCCGAGGCAGTCAAAAGGGGAGACAAAAACCGAGACGGTGAGAGCTTAAAGACAGCGGGGGGGGGGGGGGGATTATGACATGAAACTCAACTCCCGCTTCAAACAAATCTGCAAAAGGGTGTTTTGTTGTCATTTAAACGTATCATTTTTATGTTGGCAATTAAACAATGGCGCTCATATAGCTCTGTCGGGTACATTTATTGTATGGGTTAAAATCCTAGACAGAATATAAATACACGAGTAGAAAAAGTCACCTAAGGTCTATAAAACGAAACCACTTCAGTAGGGAAATTGTTCAGAAACGCAAAACGAAACTTTTTTTAACCCCCCTCCCACCCCCACCCCCAATTAGATCCTGCCAATTACCCCTCTCTTCCGAGCCATCCCGGTCGCTGCTCCACCCCCTCTGGCGAACCGGGGAGGGCTGCAGACTACCACATGCCTCCTCCCATACATGTGGAGTCGCCAGCCGCTTCTTTTCACCTGATGGTGAGGAGTTTCACCAGGGGGAGGTAGTGCGTGGGAGGATCACGCTATTCCCCCCCAGTTCCCCCTCCCCCTGAACAGGCGTCCCAACCGACCAGAGGAGGCGCTAGTGCAGCGACAAGGACACATACCCACATCCGGATTCCCACCCGCAGACACGGCCAATTGTGTCTGTAGGGACGCCCGACCAAGCCGGAAGCAACACGGGGATTCGAACCGGCGACCCCCGTGTCAGTAGGCAACGGAATAGACCGCCACGCCACCCGGATTGCCCAGAGTCTTAAAATGTTTAACCGAGATTTGAAAATTCTCTTTACGGACTATTTCTGAACATTTGAGGCCAACCTCTGCAATGGTCAGCTTTACCCAGGATGCATTGCAGTCAAATTCAATGAGTACACGAAGAGACTCACTTGCTTATTCATCGGCATTATAAATTCAAGTCTACAACAAAGGCCACTACCTGTGAGATGGATGTAGGAGATAAAAGCAGAATAAAGGCTGTTTCTGTAGGGAGAGAACAGGTGACTTTGTCCTTCAAGAGAACAAGTCCCACTGGGCATCTGCACACAGCTCTGAGTCCCGACACAGTTTGAGATCCAGGTACCCCCGGGAGTTTGGACCGGGACTGGGAGTCGGGGGCCAAGAGACAAATGTGGGAACAGCGTATGTGGTCACAGGGGTTGGGGACCACCGGCTGGGAGAAAGGGTGCATCAGCTAGACAGAAGTAAGAGGATTAAGAGAAAACAATGACTGCAAGGTTTAAAAGGCCTACTAAAAATCTGTGACTATACTTCTGTAAAAAAAAAAGCACAAAAAAAATTAAATTAAAAGATAGTTGGACAGTATAAATGACCACTTTACAAGCTTATGAAGAACTTTTATCTCCATTTTGTATTAATGTTAAAGCTGAACTCTGGGTTTACCCCCCCCCCCATTTATAGATATAGATACTTACTTTATCCATCTGGACCAGGGGTAGGCAACATGGTCCAGAAAGGTCCGGTGTGGGTGCAGGTCTTTGTTCCAACCAAGGAGTTACAGCCCTGAGCCTACAAATCAAGGTCCTTAGCAAAGACTATTGGTTAACTAATAGAATCAGGTGTGTAACTGCTTGGTTGGAACAAAGACCTGCATCCACAACGGCCCTTTCTGCTGGACCATGTTGCCCATCCCTGGTCTAGAGCTATCTAGAGCAAGCTAGTAGCCAGGGTCATTGCTGAGGGCTGTTGTAATCGTGGCCACTTTTGCAACACATTGACCTGGACCGGACCATGGAGTCAGATTAGGTCTTTTCTACCATGGTTGGAGACACTCTTGAATGGGTAGGATGAAAACTGGTGCAGTGACCAACATGTCCCTACTCCAAAAGGAACGAGAATTGAAATGTAACGACAACGTGGTGATGCTTCTGTTGGACGGCCAATCTACCAATTCTACAATCAATAGGACTGTACAACAGTGTTCCCATATAGTGTCATGTAGTTTGTAATTCATTAGACCAGGGGTAGGCAACATGGTCCAGAAATGGCCGGTGTGGGTGCAGGTCTTAGTTCCAACCAAGGAGTTACACACTCGAGTCTACAAATTAAGGTCCTTAGCGAAGACTATTGGTTAACGAATAGAATCAGGTGTGTAACTGCTTGGTTGGAACAAAGACCTGCATCCACACCGGCCCTTTCTGCTGGACCATGTTGCCCATCCCTGGTCTAGAGCTATCTAGAGCAAGCTAGTAGCCAGGGTCATTGCTGAGGGCTGTTGTAATCGTGGCCACTTTTGCAAAAAATTGACCTGGACTGGACCATGGGGTCAGATTAGGTCTTTTCTACCATGGTTGGAGACACTCTTGAATGGGTAATGTAATACATTAGACCAGGGATAGGCAACATGGTCCAGAAAGGTCCGGTGTGGGTGCAGGTCTTTGTTCCAACCAAGGAGTTACACACCTGAGCCTACAAATCAAGGTCCTTAGCGAAGACTATTGGTTGACTGATCTGTTGGTTGACTAATAGAATCAGGTGTGTAACTGCTGGGTTGGAACAAAGACCTGCACCCACACCAGACCTTTCTGGACCATGTTGCCTATCCCTGCAATAGACTGTCTGTGTTAGCTTTGGTCCCAGGATCCTTTTTTACAAGGGTGGGAACCGTTTACTGC
Organism: Lampris incognitus; assembly: GCF_029633865.1. Lineage (NCBI taxonomy): Eukaryota > Metazoa > Chordata > Actinopteri > Lampriformes > Lampridae > Lampris > Lampris incognitus. Next base: position 6,595,453 of record NC_079222.1, read on the forward strand.
TGACCTGATGGCACACCAGCCATAATGGCTGCTACACCTGGTTTGTAGTCCTGCTACACCTGGTTTGTAGTCCTCACTGCCTGATGGAG
>NC_079222.1:6600541-6670541 GCF_029633865.1 Lampris incognitus
ATATATCTGAAAGTTACTGAATACATATTCTGTTTTGTTACATATATCTGAAAGTTACTGCATAAGAATTCTGTTTTGTTAACTATATCTAAGTTACAACTGAAAGCTCTTATTTTTGCCCCAAAGAGTGAATAAATGCTATAATGCAATTTAAAATGCAGTTTCTAATGTTTCTATCAAATTGCAACCCCCCTCCCCCAAGATCAGGTGGAGGGGTCCTCAGGGTAGATCAAAAATATGCAGGGGGTCCAGGACCCCAAGAAGGTGGAGAACCACTGAGATAGACAACCCAAAAATCTCAAACATTATTTAAGGACAGTTTAGCCAGACTGTTAGCAAAAGAAAATGATGTTGACACATGTACAAACTGTCGGAGTTACATTGAACTTATGCTGGGCCCCAACAACATTGCAAATTTACTGAAAAAAGAAGGAACCATTAAATCTAGATGCCAAGTCAAACAATTCATACTATGATTAGAAATATTAAAAAAAAGGTAACTGAGGGAGCACCAGGTTTCACTTTTTTTCCTTACTACTTTATGGATCCATCCATTATCCCAGCAGTCACTGGGCAGCAGGCGAGGAGACACCCTGGACAGGCCGCCAACGTGGAAATTCGTCCTCTGCATGTAACCCATCCTAGCTGCTCAGCTAGCAGCCGCCGTGCAGCACCCGGGGAACAACTCTAGCTTGTCTTACCATGCCTTGCTCAGGGGCACAGACAGGAGTATCAACCCTAACATGCATGTCTTTTTGATGGTGGGGGAAACCGGAGCCCCCGGAGGAAACCCCACCGCAGACACGGGGAGAACATGCAAACCCCACACCGAGGACGACCCCCAAGGTTGGACGACCCCGCGGTTTGAGACCAGGACCTTCTAGCTGTGAGGCGACAGCACTAACCGCTGTGCCACCATGCCAATGGTCACCTCACTTGGGATCTCCTCCCCCAAAACTGGAGAAAACTAACCATTTTAAATAACAGATTCATGTCCTCATCCTCCGGGATGGACGGGACTCTAACAAGGAGTCTAGGGCTAAAAAAAAAAAAAAAAAAGACTAAAAATTCAACAGAGCTTTAAAACTCAATTAGCAGTCCAATAAGTGTATTAGAGCAGCCCAAAGGGTAGTCTTGAAGGGCTTTACAATCAGTACAATGTCCAAAACTATACGAGACCCTCTATAACTGGACATGTACGTATGTTCCCACTCGAAAGACTAGATAAACACCATGAAACAGTGCAGTACCTCCACGTGAGCACCCAACAACTGCTTGGACATTCAAAAAAAGTTAAATCAGTCCTGCAAGGAAAAAGACTTGTCGGCAAAGCTAGCCCACCTTTAGTCTTGCAGCTTTTGTTGTCCGGCTCCAGCAGGTACCCAAGGTGGCAGTGACAGATGTAGGAGCCTCGTGTGTTCAAGCAGATGTGCTCACAGACCACACCCTTCAGCTCGTCGCACTCGTCGATATCTACGCAGGACAGCCTATTTGACTGCAGTCTGAAACCTGTCCTGCAGATGCATCTCTGAAAGAGGAGAGCGGCACGGAAAGTGATGTACGTGGCAGCAGCTCCTCCATATAAGGCAAAGCACGTTTATATGTATGGCAGGTTTCATGTAAAACGCCAATCCACCGTGCTTTACAGAAGGCATGGGAATACAGTAAAGAAGCGCAGAAGATAAACAAGTGTACCAAGAAGTAAAACGAAAAGGTGGAAATATAGAAATGGAATGAAATAAGGACAACTGTAGCGCCGCATTATGTAATAACGCCGCATTATGTAATAATGTAATACATTTTCACATCATTACGTAATAACGCCACGTTTTTTTTTCAAATCAAGACGTAAATTTTGGTGGTTTATTGCATAATGCACCAAATTATTACATTTTCTTCATAAAAAAGCGTAACATCCGCATTTTGTAATAAGTTGTTACATATTGCACCTTATGAATGGCATAACTTATGCTGCTAATGAGCCTAGCAGACACCTGGCACCCGAGCTAAGCTAGGCTAAACTCACCGTTCAAAACTGCACACAAGCAAAAAAATATGCTAACACTCTAGTATGGGGAACATATACGCCGTTAAGTAGGTGCGTACTTTATAAGGTGGTAGTACCACAAGAAGAGTTATTCTCCCTTACTAACAATGAATATGGTCTGTTCTTACATAACAAAACACAAAACTACAAGTGTTCATAGTGTTAAATGACTCTAAATTAAGTTTTTGTTACTTAGAATATGTTCCCCATACTAAAGTGACATCTATGTTCCCCATACTGAAGGGTTACCAATATATATATATATATATATCCACCAGTTTGTCTGACAATGTAAGGAGGACATATAGTTAAAACTCCAGAAACTGAACAATCTCTTTAAAGACAACAGGAAATGGCATTCAGAACAAATCTCACTTGGACGTACGTATATCCTGTTTTGCTTCCATAAAGTGACACAAGGGGTGCACAAAATGTCCTAAGGGCTGTCATTTGCTTTTTCAGGATTTGATTGGATCGAAACAATTTATCCTATCAGTTTGAACATTGCTCACTAAACCCATTTGGACTTGGTGATGAAGGCGATTTCATGTGGATGTAAAAGCAAAGGGGAGTTTGTGGATTTCTTTTTGGCACAACCTGTTGACTTGATGCATAGCACGGTGGGGTAAATAAGCTAACAAAGTAAAATAAAAAAGCTGCATTTTCACGGCATCGCCGTGACAAATCTAGCCGGACTCATCGCTGTAGTCGGTACTGACCGGTCCAGATGGGGTGCTGACACACTGTTGGTCACACTTGGGAGCTGCGGGACTGGAGCAGTTGTGCTGCATGCAGCCCTGGCCCTCGTCAGAGCTGTCTGCACAGTTGGTGATGACGTTACACACCAGGGCCGGGTCGAGACACTCCCCACTGCCACACTGGTAGAGTTGTGTGGCACATTTCGGTCGCCCGCCTTGGGGGAAAAAATGACAAACAAAACACGAAATGCAGAAACTTTCTGGGACAAGTACTGGATGGTTTGTTATAAGATGTTGTTTTACTCTGTTACTAAACTAAACTGGCCATTATGCATTTTCCTCCCCAGTCGTACTTGGCCAATTACCCCAGTCGGTTGCTGCTCCACCCTCACTGCCGAACCGGGGAGGGCTGCAGACTACCACGTGCCTCCTCTGATACATGTGGAGTCACCAGCCACTTCCTTTCACCTGACAGTGAGGGGTTTCACCAGGGGGACGTAGCACGTGGGAGGATCACGCTATTCCCCCCAGTTCCCCCTTCCACCCGGAACAGGCGCCCCGACCGACCAGAGGAGGCGCTAGTGCAGCGACCAGGACACATACCCACATCCGGCTTCCCACCCGCAGACACGGCCAATTGGGATGCTGACCAAGCCGGGGGCAACACGGGGATTCGAACCGCCGATCCCCATGTTGGTAGGCAACGGAATAGGCTGCTGTGCCACCCGGATGCCCGAAAAGCTGATGTTTGAGGAGATGTATCGTTTTCTTTTCCAGCCATAGCAGACATGATAAAACTGTGGTCATTAAGCCTAGTATGTTGAGTCCAAGGATACTGATAAAGGTTACTTCTCTACCAGGCTGATTTATACCAGGGCAGGGGCGGATCTACAGGGTGGGCAAGGGGGGGCAGCTGCCACCTCTGGGACAAAGTCTTGCCACCCCTGTTGCCACCCCATTTATAAATCAGATAACGTGTTTTTAAAGTATATTTTATGTACATGCATGGTGAAGGTCAATGAGACCCGCACCAAACTCATCTCAAACAGAAGTCGCCGATTTAGAATCCCCCCTCCCCCTCACAGGCGCGGATCTACGGGGTGGCAGCTGCCACCTCCGGGACACGGTCTTGCCACCCCAGGAAAAAAATCTCTAGATCCACCACTGTACCAGGGAGACAAGTTTTATGAAAATAACAAGCCTTATGCAAGATTCAACAGCAGAAGTTTTCATTTGAACCCCAAGACTGTTCGTGAAACAGTCAACAACATCCAGAGAAAAATATATGCAGTCATAAACCACTCTGGATGAGGGTGTACAACATAACAGATTATGAACAACATCAAGAATGCACCACTACTACCGATAGACTCACAGTCTTCCTCGTCTAGGCTGTTTTGGCAGTCCTTCGTCCCATCACACTTCCAGGAGCGAGGAATACACTGGCTGCTTTCTCCACACTGCCACTGGTATTCCCCGCACTTCACCAGAGGCGTCACACAGTTCTGGACACAAAATGTGGACAAAAATCAACTGCACGTCCGATGTGACCATGAGGTTCACAGAGATGCGATATAAAGCGTAATGAAGAGCCGATTTCTTACGTCAATAGCACCAGTAGAAAAACTAACCTATGCATGAAAGAACGAGGCATATGGGACAGGAAGACAACCCGAGACTTTGGCCTCAACTCTTATTCTGTGGTCACCAAAAGCTATTTTTTTGTCACGCGGCAAGATTACGCGTCAAGTCAATGCAAAAATGAGAAGTCAATGCAAAGTCGATGCAAAAATGAGAAGTCAATGAAAAGTCAATGCAAAGTCAATGCAAAAATGAGAAGTCAATGCAAAGTCAATGCAAAAATGAGAAGTCAATGCAAAGTCAATGCAAAGTCAATGCAAAAATGAGAAGTCAATGAAAAGTCAATGCAAAGTCAACGCAAAAATGAGAAGTCAATGCAAAGTCAACGCAAAAATGAGAAGTCAATGCAAAGTCAATGCAAAAATGAGAAGTCAATGCAAAGTCAATGCAAAGTCAATGCAAAAATGAGAAGTCAATGCAAAGTCAATGCAAAAATGAGAAGTCAATGCAAAGTCAATGCAAAAAGGAGAAGTCTCGTGACGTCACCGACGTCCTGTTGAGTCAGAAAATGAAGGACGGGCTGGTCGTCGCGGGTTCGCGTACCCGATCCTGCGACCAAATTCGCGTGAGGACGCGAATAAAAACCAAATGTCCCCGCGATCAAACTCGCGCACGTAAAGCGAGGCGAAACGTTGCGTCACGTTGGGTGAGGACGCAACATTACCGGTGGTTGCAGGTGTCACTTGTTGTCTGAAAGGCTCCAAACTACTGGATTATTTAGTCCTGGATGCAGCTCCGTAGCCATTCCAGACCCTGTAATCCATTTCACCGAACTGTGTTTGGACCAAGAGAATTCCGGCCAGCGTCGTTTGACATAACTGATCGGATCCCTTTAAGACATCCAACAGGTGGAAATGCCAACATTGAACGTGCGGCTCCTGGGATATTCGGTTCGGTTTTCATTGGGCTTCCTCTGTCCGAAGTAGGCTGAATAACCCCTGACCCGACCCACTCTCCCCTCCCACCCTTTGTGCTTTTCTTACCTTCTCATCCGCACCATCCTTGCAGTCGTTCTCTCCATCACAGAACCACTCCTTCTGCAGACATTCGTGGCTGTTGGGGCAGCGTTGAGATGGGGGGCAGTGGGGGGGCTTGCTGCAGCCCACCTCGTCGGAGTGGTCTCGACAGTCTGCGTACCCGTCGCATCGCAGAGCGTCGGACACACACTGACCACTGACGCAACGGAACTGGCTGATCCCGCAAGAAACCAAACCTGAGACGAAGGGGGGAGCGATGGGTGAGGTAGCACAGTGATAGATATATGTAACAAAACAGAATATGTATTCAGTAACTTTCAGATATATGTAACAAAACAGAATATGTATTCAGTAACTTTCAGATATATGTAACAAAACAGAATATGTATTCAGTAACTTTCAGATATATGTAACAAAACAGAATATGTGTTCAGTAACTTTCAGATATATGTAACAAAACAGAATATGTATTCAGTAACTTTCAGATATATGTAACAAAACAGAATATGTATTCAGTAACTTTCAGATATATGTAACAAAACAGAATATGTGTTCAGTAACTTTCAGATATATGTAACAAAACAGAATATGTATTCAGTAACTTTCAGATATATGTAACAAAACAGAATATGTATTCAGTAACTTTCAGATATATGTAACAAAACAGAATATGTATTCAGTAGCTTTCAGATATGTGTAACAAAACAGAATATGTATGCAGTAACTTTCAGATATATGTAACAAAACAGAATATGTATGCAGTAACTTTCAGATATATGTAACAAAACAGAATTCTTATGCAGTAACTTTTAACAATGCAAACGGGAGCGAGATCTCTTATTAAAATACAATAAGTTACACTTGTGAAACAGATGTAATTAGAGAAAAAAGTCCTGTTACCCTTTATAGTTTAGGTAGATAAAGGTCTCAGTCACATTTGAGTAAAATAATCCTGTTTCTATAAATGTCATAGGATCTTTTTTTTTAAAAGATATTTTATTTTCACGGACCCCTTGCAATTACGCCACGGACCACTAGGGGTCCGCGGACCCCCGGTTGAGAGTAGACCTAAAGGGTTGGCTCGGTCGCTTCAAAACTTTTTTTTGTGAAAGCAAAATTTACAAATGTTTAAAATCTGTTTTTCTTTATTCGCACTGTATTTCAAGTTTACTCTTATTTGGTCTTATTCTCGTTTTTGCTTTGTCTGGTTTCATTTCTTGAATTGTTTTGTCACATTGTTTCAAAAAGTGCTGTACGAATAAAAATCATTATTATAATTACATTATTATTACTATTATTGGGATGCACGCTTAGATTGTTAGCAGCTCCTCTTAACGCCGATCATTAATATTTCTAACCATTACTCCGACTTTAACAATTTTTCTGAGCCAATGTTTCAACAAGTACATGCAAAGTCCTTAAAATGAGATCATACGTTTTGAATAATGTCTGCATTATATACCCTAGCATAATTACAGGCTTTTGAAAAAGCCTGTAATTATGCTACGCTAAAAGATTAAAACCAGGGTGGACCACTATAAAATGCTAAAAAAGGAGGTCTGCTGATGAAGAAGGGTTTTAAGGCCCGTTTTAAAAACTAACTGGACACCATTTTTCCCCCACGTGCAGGCAAAAAGAAACGGTGCCCCCTCTTGTGGTGAAAGCTGTCAGTACAGGTTGACCGTGGTGTTGAAGGGCAGAAACACGTATGTGAACATCCCACGGTAACAAATCCATTACATACCACAACTCTTCTCATCGGATCCATCAGCACAGTCCTTCTCTCCATCACAGAGGAAAGTCTCTGGCACACATCGGCTGTTGTTGTCACAGTGATGGCGACAGCTGTCACTCAGACTCAAACAGCCAGCCTCGTCCGACTTGTCCTGGCAGTGGGGGGTACCGTCACACACCTGGCCCAGAGGGATGCACCTCTTCCCATGAGCACACTGGAACTCACCTGGAGAAAGAAAAGGATGGACTGACCCTTTAACGACTTGAAATTCACAATGAGACAGTGGACATGTCCCCATCTTCCTGTCTTTTTATGTCTTTAGGTTATTGTTATAGATGGATGTGGGTCTGCATTAAAGAATAGTGCGATTAGAGACGGTTGAGATTTGTTTCTACCTCCGATATCTTCAACACACCTTTTTACGCGAGTAACTTTTATTGAAACTACTGTCCACTGCGAAGCGCTGGAGAGAAGAAGTAGCACAGAAACCAGAATTTCAGTCTAAGACAAGTCCATGGAAACCAAAAATGACTACTTTTTCCCCCTCTGTAAGCACAAACAGTGCAGCGACTGTCTCCATCCATCATCCAAATGGCTTGTCCTGCTCTCAGGGTCACGGGGATGCTGGAGCCTATCCCAGCAGTCATTGGGCAGCAGGTGGGGAGACACCTTGGACAGGCTGCCAGGACATCACACAGGGCCCGCCCACCCACCCACCCACCTAGGGACAATATAGTACGGCCGATCCACCTGACCTACATGTCTTTGGACTGTGGGAGGAAACCAGAGCTCCCGGAGGAAACCCACGCACACACGGGGAGAACATGTAAACTCCACACAGAGGACGACCCGGGACGACCCCCAAGGTCTGGCTACCCCGGGGCTCGAACCCAGGACCTTCTCGCTGTGAAGCGACCGTGCTAACCACTGCGCCACCGTGCCGCCCCACGGTCACGGCATCGTCTCAGTTCCCTAAATCCCAACATTTCGCAACTTTAATTTGGGATACTGATTCATTCGATTTGTTGCTCGAGACTCCTACCCCGCCAAGGAAACATGTCCATTACGTGTCGTTTCTGGAACTCCGGAATTTGAATTGAAAAAATAGCTGGCACTGTTCGCAAGAGCTACACCCATAACTACATACATCTGATGAAGCCGTAGGTTTGAGTTGTGTCTCGTTATGGACTATAGCAGGTTTTAAGCGATACTCAAGCGGGTGCACTAAGTGGGTGTCGGTACAAGAGGGTAAAATGTTGTGAACAATAAAACGCTGGAGAATGCGGCGACTTCAGATGTGGTGGATTTGGGCACGTCAGTATCAATACAACTGTTGAAACTCTCGTCACTTCATCGGCAGACCCCCCGCTTAAGAAACCAACCGTCTTTGCAGTCGACTTCACATCCCTCCTCGTCGGAGCCATCCTGGCAGTCCTTTTCCCCGTCACAAACATGGCTGAACAGAACGCAGTCCCGGCCATCGCCGCATTGCTTGAAGCCCAGGCGACACTTTGCAGGGGGCGCTTTGGAGACGGCTGCACAGGAGAGGTGTCGTTAACGCGCCACAACTACATTTTCATTACCAAAAAAGAGAAAGAATCAGCCATTGCATTTTCTTGGATCCCCCCCCCCCCCATTTTCTCCCCAACTGTATCCGCCTACTGTTCCGAGTCGTCCCGGTCGCTGCTCCACCCCCTCTGCAGACTGCAGACTACCACGTCTCCTCCGATACACGTGGAGTCGCCAGCCGCTTCTTTTCACCTGACAGTGAGGGGTTTCACCAGGGGGATGTAGCACATGGGAGGATGACGCTGTCCCCCCCAGTTCCCCCTCCACCCCGACCGACCAGAGGAGGCGCTAGTGCAGCGACCAGGACACATACCCACATCCGGCTTCCCCACCCGCAGACACGACCAATTGTGTCTGTAGGCACGCCCGACCAAGCCGGATGTAACACGGGGATTCGAACAGGCGACGTCCGTGTTGGTAGGCAACGGAATAGACCGCTACACTACCCAGACACCCCGGAGACGTTTGTTCTAATCAAGTAACTGAGTCAAGCTCACAGGAAACTCTTTCCGCCACGTGCTGCGATCCACAGCGCCTCTCGTCTGAACCATCAGGACAGTCGGTACGACCGTCGCACACCTCCGACCTCGGCACACACTTCCTCCGGTCTCTGCACAGGAAGTCATCTGTCGCATTGGAGGAAATGAGAGGAGAGAGGGGGAAGGGTTACCGGACCACTGAAGAACTGGATTAGGACACACAGGTGTGCAACTGCTTGGTTGCAACAAAAACCTTCACCCCCACACCGGCCCCTTTCTGGATAAGACCGCCCACCCCCGCCCTTGCCCACCTTTACCCTCATCTTAACATCATGTTAACCCCAGCTGCAAAGCCAGGCCACTAGGAAGTCCACTACCAGCATGACAGAATAGACATGCCACAGGGTAAAGCTTGGCAGGGTGTGAGAGACAAAGCACGTTTCGCTGTGTTGTCTTGACAACTTGAAACGGTCCGTCTTTGACTCACAACTGTGGGTGCATCACCTGGGTTTTTGCACCGGACCAAGCATCCCTCTTCGTCGGATCCATCCGGGCAATGGGCCAATCCATCGCACAGCTGATTCTGAGAGAGGCACAGCAGCGAACCTGGACACTGGACCGACGGGGAGACGCACGCCGACCGGTTGGACGAGTCCGGACTCTCGCTCACGTCGGAAGTGATAGGCGCTGAAATGAACCAGTGATGAAATGATGAATGTAAAATCAAACGTGAAAGACGCCTGCACATGTACGGGTTCATATCTCTCTGTGGTATTGGAGAACTTATCCTGTAAAGATTTAATGACTGCCCAATGTAGAAGAAAATTACAGCGATGGTGTTGCATTATATCAAAATCTCTGGGTAGGCTCTCCTGTTCCGTTCACCTCCTCCAAAGGGAGGTTTAAACGAGCCCTCCCCAGATCGGCAGAGGGGGTGGAGCAGTGAACGGGACGGCTCGGAGGGGTAATTGGCCAAGTAAAATTGGAAGAAGGCGGGGGGGGGGGGTCCAAGAGACAAAAAAGTGTCATGGAGGACAAATAACCATTTGTTTGGGTTATATGGATATTTGCCATCTGTGCTTGGATAGACATCCCTTCATTTCCTATGTCACGTGATGCAACTTGCAAACTGTCAAAACAAAAGTGGTACCCATTAGGCAGAAGGTCGACAACGACGGGACGATGCAAAGCGTTTAACTGCTTGATTGATAGCCCCTCCCCCAGGTACCACATTTTGAGCCCCCTCCCCCCTACTACTGCTGATGACCCACCACATCCGTCCTCATCCGTCCCATCCTGACAGTCCATCTCTCCGTCACAGAGGAAGGTCAGGGGGATACAGCGGCGCTTGTTGTCACAGCGATGCTGGCAGCTCTTGGTGGGCTTCCAGCAGTCGAGTTCATCCGACCGGTCCTGGCACTGGGACTTCCCATCACACACCTCATTCAGCGGGATGCACATCTTCCCATGGGCACACTGGAACTCACCTATGGACACACACAACATTATAAGAGTGTGTGTGTGTTGTGATTTAAATGTTAATATCATAGAATACAATAGTTATTTTAATGTCCTGTTTTAGAGCAGACTGTACTAGGCAAGAGAAGCTTCATGGGACATTTCATTCACGAAGGTGATTCAAAGTGCTTTACGTAACATCATGAAGACATGAGATACAGAACAAGAGATTAAAATATTAAGAAATAGAATTTTAAAAAAATTAAAAGATCAACCTGAACTAGAGTCTACTACTACGACTATCGGTTGCTCCCGTTAGGGGGCGCCACAGCAGATCACCAGTTTCCATCTCTTCCTGTCCTCTGCATCTTCCTCTGTCACACCAGCCACCTGCATGTCCTCCCTCACCACATCCATAAACCTCCTCTTTGGCCTTCCTCTTCTCCTCTTCCCTGGCAGCTCCATATTCAGCATCCTTCTCCCAATATACCCAGCATCTCTCCTCCACACATGTCCACACCATCTCCATCTTGCCTCTCTTGCTTTGTCTCCAAACCGTCCAACCTGAGCTGTCCTCTAATACACTCGTTCCTAATCCTGTCCTTCTTCATCACTCCCAGTGAAAATCTTATCTTCATCTCTGCCACCTCCAGCTCCACCTCCTGTCTTTTCATCAGTGCCACTGTCTCCAAACCATATAACATAGCTGGTCTCACAACCATCTTGTAAACCTTCCCTTTAACTCTTGCTGGTACCCTTCTGTCACACATCACTCCTGACACACTTCTCCACCCACTCCACCCTGCCTGCACTCTCTTCTTCACCTCTCTCCTGCACTCCTCGTTACTTTGGACAGTTGACCCCAAGTATTTAAACTCATATGCCTTTGTCACCTCCACTCCTTGCATCCTCACCATTCCACTGTCCTCCCTCTCATTCATGCATAGGTATTCCATCTTGCTTCTACTGACTTTCATTCCTCTTCTCTCCAGTGCAAACCTCCACCTCTCAAGGCTCCCCTCAACCTGCACCCTACTTTTTCATACTTACTCAGCATGAACTAGAGTAAGTATGAAAAATATAAAATGCAATTATCAAACAGCGCTATTTAGCGAAATGCAATGGTAAACATGAAAGCTTTTACTAACCCATTTGTAAAGCTACCAAAATGTTTTATAGAGCTTGGGCTTTCCAGTATTACCGTTAATCATATCACCAGTAGTCGTTTCACTAGCCTTCCTAACAAGTAGATATTAATATGTAATAATTGACTTTGATGGAAGATGCAAGATTAGAGTGCCAAAAATATTATACGAGGTGTGCCACAAGGTATGATTTGAAGCCCAGTCCTGTTCGATACTTGCATACAAACCTGACCCATAAACACCAGATATATATATATATATATATATATATATATATGGATGGTAGTCTTTTGGCAATTTATCTACTACTACTACTCCTTTCAGCTGCTCTCGTTAGGGGGCGCCACAGCAGAACATCCGTTTCCATTTCTTCCTGTCTTCTGCATCTTCATCTGTCACACCAGCCACCTGCATGTCTTCCCTCACCACATCCATAAACCTCCTCTTCGGCCTTCCTCTTTTTCTATTCCCTGGCAAATTAATTTATATGAAATAGAAAAACTGCAGCCTAAGTTCAATTCCCTCCTAAAGCCTCCTTATTTTCAAGGTGATAATCAAGTCAGCATCCTAAGGGTACATATATTAAAAGGACTTCTGAATTTCAATGTTTCCATATAAAAAAAATTAAATTAAATTTCCATTTCAGTGCTACACTAACATGGGTCTAGCAAGATTAGCGCTTTGCTCTTTTATTTTAAAAAAAAAAAGGCCATGAGTGCTTCTGCTTTAGGTTGAAGACTGGAAAAATCTTCTCTGTATTATGGCGAATGAATCTTATCGAAAATAAACATATAGAAAATCAATTAAAATGAATCTTCTTCTTCTTTTGGCTTGTTCCACAACAGATTTGATAGATTCCGTCGGTACCCAATAGCAGCCGTTACTAACACAGGACTCGTCCGATCCGGTATGGTCTTGACAATCCGCACACTGATTTGGCAAAATTTTACGTCGGGTGCCCTTCCTGACACAACACCTCACCCTATGGACGGGGGCACAGGTTAAAGCGCTGGATGCCATGCAGGTATTCGTCTTGTGCCCATGCCTGTTGCCAAAAGTGAATAGATACAGATAAATAACCAGATATGAATGACAGCACAATTCTGTCTCTCCACACCTGAAGACTTGGTGATAACGGGACATTTCAAGTTTCTTGATGGAGCTGACAAATTCTGTACGTTTTGACGGTTAAAAATCTAAGTTAAATCAACCGTTTCCCCTGCACTTTGTTGCACATTCAGCTGACTTGTGAGGGAGAAAGTTCCCTCTCAGATGCATGCCCAGTCCTAAAGAGATGCTGCTAGTGATAAGATTTCCCCCCCTTTTCTCCCCCATTGTAATCAGCCAATTACCCCACTCTTCCGAGCCGTCCCGATCGCTGCTCCACCCCCTCTGCTGATCTGGGGAGGGCTGCAGACTACCGCATGCCTTCTCCCATACATGTGAAGTCCCCAGCTGCTTCTTTTCACCTGACAGTGAGGAGTTTCGCCAGGGGGACGTAGCACGTGGGAGGATCGCGCTGTTCCCCCCCAGAGGAGGAGCTAGTGCAGCGACCAGGACAAACACCCACATCCGGTTTCCCACCTGCAGACACAGCCAATTGCGTCTGTAGGGACGCCCGACCAAGCCGGGGGTAACACGGAGATTCGATCCAGCGATCCCTGTGTTGGTAGGCAACGGAATAGGACCGCCACGCCACCCAGATGCCCCCCCCCCCACGATAATGAGATTGACAAAGTTTCAATAGAAAACAATCCACATTTCTTGGTTAACCGACCTTGTTGGCAGGTACTCTGGCATCCCTCTTCATCAGATCCGTCCTCGCAGTCTTTCTCTCCGTCACACACGTGAGTTAGGAGGACACACTCTCTGCCGTCGTTACACAGCTTGGACCCTATGCGGCACTTGAGGGCGTCCTCTTTAGACGTGGGCGCCGCTACGGGTGAACAGCCGAGTTCGTCCGAGCCGTCGTGGCAATGTGACTGACCGTCGCACACCAGATTTCTTACCACACAGCTTCTGTGGTCCTTACACTGGAAATCAGCTATATAGGGAAGATGAAAAGACAGTTTTTCACATTGGGAAGAAAATCAAGCGGTCAATTTCAACCACATCCAACCCCTCCTGGAAGTCAATTGTGCTTCCTGTGAGATGGGTCACCAGACTCCCTACAGTGAGCCGGGCCTATATCAGTGGTTTTCTAACCATGTGTGGGGACCGACATTTGAGTCATAAAACCCAGTTGATCCATCCATCCATTACCCAAACCGCTTATCCTGCTCTCAGGGTAGCAGGGATGCTGGAGCCTATCCCAGCAGTCATTGGGTGGCAGGTGGGGAGACACCCTGGACAGGCTGCCAGTCCATCCCAGGGCCCACACACATTCACACCTAGGGACAACTTAGTACAGCCGATTCACCTGACCTACATGTCTTCGGGCTGCGGGAGGAAACCGGAGCATCCGGAGGAAACCCACACAGACATGGGGAGAACATGCAAACGCCACACCGGGACAACCCCCAAGGTTGGCCTGCCCCGGGGCTCGAACCCAGGACCTTCTTAGTGTGAGGCGACCGCACTAACCACTGCACCACCCATGCAAAACACTGATGCCTGCATTTTTTTCCTCCAGTAGTACCCCCACCCTCTCCACCTCACGTTGCCCTCACGACAAACCTCTTAAAACCTAGTATCCCGCAGCTCTGAAACATCGACCTCACTATAAAAAAATAAAAAGCTCTTCCTGGTTTTACTCAGTCCAGCTATGTCCCGAACTCACTTGTCCTGCTCCATGGTACAGGCCACAGGTGTCCACGGTGAAAAGGTCACATTTCATTTTTGTGATTAAATATCTGATTATTCAGATATGGAAGATCTCCACTGTCTGTTCGACTACTTTTAACCGTCTTTTGGTGCTTTCTTCATTCGCGCTCAATAATCCGTGTAAGAAAACCAAAAAAAAAGTTGAATCAGTTCATCCGGACGTGTCATCGCTCATCTAAGAGACCTATTCAGTCCCAACGGACTGCAGGTATCCCCACCTTGTAAACAACACAGTGGCGTAACGACGCAAACCAATGATCAGCAAATGCAAATATGGGTGTCACTATTAACTAGTTTCCATGGCCATGTGCACTATTCACAGAAGATTCGGGAATGGTTGCAATCACACCATTGCAAGATGGCGACAGATTTTGTGGCTAAGGTGAAGGACGTCATCATCGAGGAGGATGAAACAACGGTCTCTCATGTTACGTCTCTCCGACGAAGCAGTGGAGGTAGTCAGCATGAGATTACAAAATGTCCCCCACCCTTAGCGATAGGACCACCCGTAACACTGACCAGGCGTCTGCTCCTGAAGGCCGTCCCTCTGTCCAGTGACGCGGTTGGAAGACGTATATGCGACATTTCACATGACCTTGAAGAACAACTCCTTCAATAACCGAAAGACAAACGTTTCGCCTGACAGGTGGGCAAGGCTACTGACAGCAATGAAGACTGCTTGTTTGTTGCTTATGTTCCCTTTGTCACGTCAGAGTCACTGTGGGAGGATTTGCTGTTCTGCAAGTACGTCCCAAGTACAAGACGGCTGATGAGCCGTTTAGGCTTCTGGACTGGTACCTGACAGAACGTGGGCTGCAATGGGAGAACTGGGCAGGCGTTGGCATGGATGGTGCACAGACCACGGCAGGGGAAATGAAAGAATTACAGGCGCTGATCAAGAGGGTCTCGCCAAATGTGCAATGGAAGCACTGTGGTACACATAGTGAAGCGCTAGCATCAAGACAGATTAGCCCCGACCTAAACGGGGCTTTGACCGATGCTGTCAGCGTGGTCAGTTTCGTCAAAGCAAGACCCCTGAGAGCACCGCTGTTCCCTGCACTTTGTGAGGGGATGGGAGCGGAGCGTTCAGCGGTGTCGCTTCACAACGGGGCTAGGTGGCTCTCGCGAGGTAGCGCTGTCGCGAGTCTTTGAGCTCAGAGAGGAGATTCGGGTGTTTCTGGAGGAGGGGCGCGGCCATGACGTTGCAAGCAAGTGTAGTGATGAACAGTTGCTGACGAAACTGGCCCATCTCGGCGATGTATTTGTTATGTCTGCACACACCGACGGCGCTGCATTTGATTTGGTGCTGTTCTATTGTGCTGGGATCGATTGGTGATGCCTGCGGGCTCTGGGTCGTTTGCTCGGGTCTGCCTGTGATGCTGTGTCAGGCTAAAGAAAGAATGCAACGTAGCGGTTGTGTCGAGCGACAGCGCTGTGTCCTGACGTGATTTCTAAATACAATCTACTACTACTACTTTCGGCTGCTCCCGTTAGGGGGCGCCACAGCGGATCATCCGTTTCCATTTCTTCCTGTCTTCTGCGTCTTCCTCTGCCACACCAGCCACCTGCATGTCTTCCCTCACCACATCCATTAACCTCTTCTTTGGCCTTCCTGTTCCTCTTCCCTGGCAGCTCCATATTTAGCATCCTTCTCCCAACATACCCAGCATCTCTCCTCCACACATGTCCACACCATCTCCATCTTGCCTCTCTTACTTTGTCTCCAAATTGTCCAACCTGAGCTGTCCCTCTAATATAATCGCTCCTAATCCTGTCCTTCATCGTTACTCCCAGTGAAAATCTTAGCATCGATTTCTAAATACGATAATATTTGGAAAGCCGAACGAATTAAATCTTCAGCTTCAAGGCAGAGACGAGCACCTTCCTCAACCAGCGGACAAGATCAGCGCATTCACTCGAAAGCTTGAGATGCGGGGCAGGCGACTTGATCAAGGAAAAAAAATACTGATTTCTGTGAGAATCTGAGTGAATTTGTCAAAACCAGTGATTCTGGAGCCACCACAGTGATGTCTTAAGGAGCACATCTCTTCCCTGAGAGGATTCTCTCAAAAATACTTCCCAAACAACAGGGCTCAGCATGACTGGGTGACCGATCCATGTCAGTGCAGCAGCAGCTGCTGATTTCAAGCCTAACTGAAAGGGACCAGTTCCTCAAGATGACATCTGGCTCCACCCTGAGGCTGAGCTTTACAGCTCAGAGATGGAGCCACCACAGTGATGTCTTAAGGAGCACATCTCTTCCCTGAGAGGATTCTCTCAAAAACACTTCCCAAACAACAGGGCTCAGCATGACTGGGTGACAGATCCATTTCAGTGCAGCAGCAGCTGCTGATTTCAAGCCTAACTGAAAGGGACCAGTTCCTCAAGATGACATCTGGCTCCGCCCTTAAGCTGAGCTTTACAGCTCAGACACGGTGAGTTCTGGCTTGCTGTGGAGAGGGAGGAGCCACTCATACGACAGAGGCTGTGGGCATTCTGCCTCCCTTTGCCACATCTTCCCTCCGTGGGATGGGCTTTCCTGCTGTTGCCTCACTCAAACCAAACTACAGATCTCAGCCCAACATTGAGCATGACTCCAGTGGGGTAGTATCAAGCCCGCAACCCCGTTTTGAAAAGATGCGCTGTACAAAACAGTCTCATTTGCAACCACTAACGCAATGCTAAGACATGATCTCCAACAAATTGACTTGCTCGTTTTTTTCCCCAAATATCTGCATTTTTTTTGTTGCACAGATTGAACTTTGTTATTGCTCCAGCAAAGGGATTTTCACATTTTATTTCATTTTTCTGTTTTTGAAGAAGCACGCAGACCGATGGCGCAATCCAGCGACAAATGTCACAATAACAGGTCTGATAAAGTTAACGTGGAACCTGCGTTCGTTATTTGCACGACCCGAATCACTGAAAGGGAAATGATTGTTCATGATCTTGATGTTATTTAAATAAAGATAAGCTCGGCCCATTTTGTCACCATTTTGTTGGGGCAGGGGGCATGAAAATCTTTCATCCTCCAAAGAGGGGCATAAAAGTTTGAGAACCACTGGTCTAAAAGGCATCCCCCCACCCCTTCATAAATAGTTGCATATAACGAGCGAAACCAATGATCAGTTTCATATGCAAATATGGGCGTGACCATTGACTGGCGTTTCAATTGTCCGGTGTACTGCTATGTTATGAAATCCCTAAACGCATGCGTGCCCTCCTCACCGATTGGCTGATTCAAGTTAACTCCAGGTTCCAGCTGTTGCAGTACTTTATCTCACAGCTGCTATATTGGATCATTTTCTCCAGGGCCACCCGGTCTCAGGACGGAAGCTGAAGCTGGTTGGAGTGACTGCCATGCTTGTGGCATCAAAAGATGGAGCTTGTACTGGGCACTTTGCCTAGACTTTAGACCAGGGGTGGGCAATCTTATCCAGAAAGGGCCGGTGTGGGTACAGGTTTTTGTTCCACCCAAGCAGCTACACACCTGTGTTCCCTAATCAAGTTCCTCAGCAAAGACTCTACGGGTGGATTAGTGGGATCAGGTGTGCAACTGCTTGGTTGGAACAAAAACCTGTACCCACACCGGCCCTTTCTGGATAAGATTGCCCACCCCTGCTTTACACTGAAGATGTCACTTAGTTGAGTGATGAAACATCACCTGTCAATAAACGTTGCGTCCAGATGAACTGATTCACCTTCTTTGATTTTATTACCTGGATTATTGAGGCAAGAAATGCATCATGACACTTCTCTCTGGTTGGTGCACCAGCCAGAAAGCTCCATCTTATCCTCTCTGGTGGACCAACCACTGCTGACTCAAGTAAAACCCATCAGTTCCCGTCATGGTTCATATGCACAGCTTGAGATGTTTCGTGGGAATAACTGGACCAACACCATTTCTTTTTTAAAATGTAAGTGCTTAGAGAACCAAAGATTTGCATGAATTGAGAGTGAGCTGAATCACTAGATAGTAAGATAGTAACGAAACGGATATTAATTTATATGGGAAAAGTTCAAGATTACATTACGTTTGATACTTAAGTCAATGCAAATAATGCAATGACGTAATTATATCCCAAAATATCACTAATATAGCAAGTGTAATGCTGACATGCTTCATTTTTCCCCATTTGATTGTTAGTAGGCTGAGGCGTAAGACTGAAAAGGGGAACACTGCGTAGATGGACAACAGAGAGCAGATTGTTGATCATCTTGTGTGATGCGTAATGAGTGTATCGCTTGTAATATTCCGTGGGTCCCTGGCCAAAAAGTCTCCACATACATCATCTCAATTTATGAACATGACTTCTATGTGACAGCTCATCCTGGACTATGGCACACACATCATGATGCATCACCATGCGCTATTGGTGGCTGGAGTTGTCTGGCTATTCTCATTTCTGATTGGACAACAGACCGTAATGACTCACTTTCGTGGGGACAAGTTTTCACACAGTTTTCGTCCGATCCATCAGAGCAGTCTCTTGTTCCATCGCATATTTGCGTTTGGGAGATGCACAGCGACGAGCCGGGACACAGAAGTGAAGGACTTGGACAGCTTGGCACAGACCGAGGCGGAGTTGTGGCTCGGACCGGCGAAGTGGATGTACTGGGTGTATTCGACGGCGAGGCTTCGGTCCCCGGAGTATCTGAATATTGAGAACAAGAAATAGGCAAAACGTAAAAAGAGTGTTGCTAATAACATTCCCCCCCCCCTTTTTCTCCCCAATTGCATCCGGCCAATTACCCCACACTACTCCGCGCCCTCGGCCGATCGGGGGACGGCTGCAGACTACCACATGCCGCCTCCTCCTCTGATACATGTGGAGTCACCAGCTGCTTTGTTTCACCTGACAGTGAGGAGTTTCACCAGGGGGACGTAGCACGTCGGAGGATCCCGCTATTCCCCCCCCAGTTCCCCCTCTCCCCCAAACAGGCTTCCCGACCGACCAGATGAGGCGCTAGCGCAGCGACCGGGACACGTACCCACATCCGGCTTCCCATTCGCAGACACGGCCAATTGTGTCTGTAGGGACGCCCTACCAAGCCGACGGTAACACGGGGATTCGAACCACGATCCCCGTGTTGGTAGGCGACGGAACAGACCACCACGCCACCCGGACACCCACCAACAGCGCCCGGGGACCAGCTCCAGCTCGTCTTGCCATGCCTTCTCCGGAGCACCCGGAGAAACCCCGCTGCAGATATGAGGAGAACGCGTGAACTCCACACCGAGGATGACCTGGGATGACCTCCAAGGTTGGACAACGCGGGGGGGGGGGGGGGTTCAAACCCAGGACCTTCTTGCACTTACCACTGCGCCGCCAAAAACCATGCTTATGAATTGTGCATGGGTGAACAGTTAGCTTATGAGTTTCAGACGTTTCAGGTTTAAGTAGAAATGGACAGTCATTTTAGTTTCACTCTTATCCTGCCCAACCCTGAGTGACATATTCAAAACTACACAATAAGGATTGAATTAACGCACAAGTCCCAACAACTCACCACAATCTTCTTCATCTGATCCATCCAGACAGTCCACCTCCCCATCACACTTGTGATGGGCGAGGACGCACTGCTGGCCACTTCGACACAGGACCGAGCCCCTGCGACACTTCAGGACGTCCGATCTTAACACGGCAGCCGTCACAGTCTGACACTTGACCTCGTCAGAGCCGTCGTGGCAGTGAGAGCGACCGTCGCACACCAGGCGTCTGGACACGCAGCTCCTACGGTCCTTACAGCGGAAGTCGGCTGAAAGTGGAGCGGTGGCGAAAGATGAAACACTCCCACTACCCAAACATGATGTTCAGAACAACTTTACACAGCTTGCACATTTTTCACCGCTGTACTTCCAGGACACAAATATGAGCTGCCATTGTGTGAACTGGCTGTAAACACGGAGGAGGGTAAACTGAACTTCGGGTCAGCGATCATCGGACAACCAGCAACCATTACAGGCAATATTTTCATGCATGCATTTATGTATCCCACCCCCCCCCCTCCCCTTTTTCTCCCCAGTTGTTCCCGGCCAATTACCCCCCTCTTCCGAGCCGCCCCGGTCGCTGCCCCACCCCCCTCTGCCGATCCGGGCAGGGCTGCAGACTACCACACGCCTCCTCCCATGCACGTGGAGTCGCCAGCCGCTTCTTTTCACCTGACAGTGAGGCGTTTCACCAGGGGGGCGGAGCACGTGGGAGGATCACGCTATTCCCCCCACTTCTCCCTCCCCCCTGAACAGGCGCCCCGACCAACCAGAGGAGGCGCCACTGCAGCAACCAGGACATATGCCCACATCCGGCTTCCCACCTGCACACACAGCCAATTGACCTTTCGCAAAGTCCCGCCCCCCCTTAGTTACTGTTGCTATGCCCGTCAAGCATTTCAGAACTACCCAGGAAGTAGCCGGAAAACACCAAAACATGAAGGGAGAAATCAGCGCATTGTGGGGGTAAAAGTAACAGTAATAATATGTTAGCTGTATTAGCTAGCAATACTAGCTAGTAGCTAGCTTAGCTTGGAGCAGACAGGTATTTGTGTTGGTTTTGGGTGGATTCAGCTGGCCATGGGGTCTGCTATACTGCCAAATCTATTGCCCACATTGTGCTTCTTGCGTTCTGGGTTTCGGGAAGGGAAAGAAAATTACCCCCCTCCAAACTTTCCAGATATCTAGTATCCCATTTGCAGACCCCATAGGGACACCGTTTCACCATTTTTCTGTGTGTTTGAAAGCTTGACGGACCGTTGCTAAGGTAGGACTGGACCAGCACCGCTCTGGGGCGGGACTTTGCGAAAGGTCAATTGTGTCTGTAGGGACGCCCGACCAAGCCAGAGGTAGCACAGGATTCGAACCACCGATCCGGTGTTGGTAAGCAACGGAATAGACCGCTATGCTACCCGGACGCCATTGAATAAAGACTAGGTGCTGGGTAGCTTACATTTGATGGGGCATTTCTTCACACATTTCTCATCGGATCCATCAGGGCAGTCTTTACGCCCGTCACAGAACTGGGTTTGGGAAATGCAAACCAGGACACCAACACTTGGACAGGGAACTGAGGGCGCTCTGCAGGTCTGCATGGCGGGACGCCGCGTGACAGAGTCCGTGGACAGACGGGTTGGTTGTGGTGTGACGACAGCTGGTGATGTTGGTGAAGCGGTGGTCTGCTGAGGTTCTTCTGGAAAAGAAAGATAATTCAGTTGGCAACGGTGATCGGAGGAGTTTAATGGTCAAGTAAAATAGCATCGTAGGATAACGGTTAAAATGTTACAAAAAGTGGAGCATTTCGCATAAGCCTGAATCGACTTTCGGTATCTTAACAGATACTGAATGAATATTTGACGGAGGGGAAAAAATATATAAACATTTTTTTTTTAAATTAATCAAAGATTAGGCTGTGTTCATTCACCAATCTTTACCGTCATTTAACCAACACGCTGTTTTATAGATCTGTATTTTAGCAAAAACTCGACATGACAAGTATCACGATACAAGTGTCACGATTCGATATATTATGTCAACATTTTAGAAAAATGTCAAAGAAAACACCTAAACATGAATAAAATCAGAGTAATAAGTCATGGCTAGTGCCGTTGCAGCTGCTACTGTTGCGGTTTTGTGCAGCCCTGTCACAGTACTGCACCTGCCACCTAGTGGTTAGAGATGGAAACTACGCTATGAATTAAGCTAACACTGCTAGAACGTTTGAGTGAAATCCTGATTAGATGCAGCGTTTCTGAAAATTGATACAGCAATGTGACCGATGGCATTGCGACACAAGTGTATCAATACACCTTTACACCCCGGAAGTCTTACATTAACAACAGAATAATAATACATTTACCACATTCTGCCTCATCTGACCCGTCCTTGCAGTCCACGTCCCCGTCGCACACATGGGTGTACAGGACACATTCCCTGCCATCCTTACACGGCTGTGAGCCCTTACGACACTTCAGGGCATTGGTCAAGGACGTATGAGCTGACAGGGCTGGACAGTCCAGTTCATCTGAGCCATCATGGCAGTGAGATCGACCGTCACAAACCTGATGCTTTGGGATGCAACCCCTGGCATCCTGACACTTGAAATCTTCTAATGATGGAGTAGAGAAAAGCAGATATTATATTAGAACCCAGGATCCTCCAGTGGGTATCTATACTTTGTCGAAATGTCAAGAAAGACTCAATACTTATAAAGCAGAGGACAAATGTGCCTGATTTTTTAGTGTAATTTAGATAAAAGTAGCCGACCATTCTCACCCGACACCGGCTCTCCAGAGTATCAGCAGGATCTCATACACTCAATAAGCACTTTATTAGGAGCATCTGTGCGCCTACTTCTTCATGCAGTTAGCTAATCAGCCAATTATGTGGCAGCAGTGGAATCCATAAAATCACGCCGACACAGGTCAGAAGCTTCTGTTAACGTTCACATTAGCCATCAGAATGGGGGAAAATGGGATCTCAGTGATTGTGACCCTGGCATGATTGTTGGCCCCAGATGGGCTGGTTTGAGTACTTCTGCAAATGCCAATCTCCTGGGATTTTCACACACAGTCTTTAGAGCTTACACAGAATGTTGTGGGGAAAAATGTTTTTTTAAATCTAGTGAGAGGAAGTTCTGCGGACAGAAACGCCTTGTTGATGAGGGAGGTCAGCAGAGAATGGCCAGACTGGTTCGGGCTGACAAAGGCTACGGTAACTTAGATCAGTGTTTCTCAACCGGGGGTCCGCGGACCCCTAGTGGTCCGTGGTGTAATTGCAAGGGGTCCGTGAAAATAAAATATCTTTTAAAAAAAGATCCTATGACATTTATAGAAACAGGATTATTTTACTCAAATGTGACTGAGACCTTTATCTACCTAAACTATAAAGGGTAACAGGACTTTTTTCTCTAGTTACATCTGTTTCACAAGTGTAATTTGTTGTATTTTAATAAGAGATCTCGCTCCCGTTTGCATTGTTAAAAGTTACTGCATAAAAATTCTGTTGTTAAATATATCTGAAAGTTACTGAATACATATTCTGTTTTGTTTCACATATCTGAAAGTTATGTAATACATATTCTGTTTTGTTACATATATCTGAAAGTTACTGCATAAGAATTCTGTTTTGTTACATATATCTGAAAGTTACTGCATACATATTCTGTTTTGTTACATATATCTGAAAGTTACTGAATACATATTCTGTTTTGTTACATATATCTGAAAGTTACTGAATACATATTCTGTTCTGTTACATATATCTGAAAGTTACTGAATACATATTCTGTTTTGTTACATATATCTGAAAGTTACTGAATACATATTCTGTTTTGTTACATATATCTGAAAGTTACTGAATACATATTCTGTTTTGTTACATATATCTGAAAGTTACTGAATACATATTCTGTTTTGTTACATATATCTGAAAGTTACTGCATAAGAATTCTGTTTTGTTAACTATATCTAAGTTACAACTGAAAGCTCTTATTTTTGCCCCAAAGAGTGAATAAATGCTGTAATGCAATTTAAAATGCAGTTTCTACCGTTTCTATAAAATTGCAACCCCCCTCCCCCAAGATCAGGTGGAGGGGTCCTCAGGGTAGATCAAAAATACGCAGGGGGTCCAGGACCCCAAAAAGGTTGAGAACCACTGACTTAGATAACCACTCTGTACAGTTGTGGCGAGCAGAAACGCATCTCAGAATGCTCAACGTGTAGGACCTCGAGGCGGAGGAGCTACAACAGCAGACCATCACTTCAGCAGAGGAACCACGGATTCGGCGTTCGGGTGGCGTGGCGGTATATTCCGTTGCCTACCAACACAGGGATCGCCAGTTCGAATCCCCGTGTTACCTCCAGCTTGATCGGGCGTCCCTACAGACACAAGTCACCGTATCTGCGAGTGGGAAGCCTGGTGGGGGTATGCGTCCTGGTCGCTGCGCTAGCGCCTCCTCTGGTCAACCTGTTTGGCGGGGAGGGAGAACTGAGGGGAATAGCGTGATCCTCCCATGTGCTACGTCCCCCTGGCAAAACTCCTCAGTGTCAGGTGAAAAGAAGCGGCTGGCGACTCCACATGGATCGGAGGAGGCATGTGGTAGTCCGCAGCCCTCCCCAGATCGGCAGAGGGGGTGGAGCAGCGACCGGGACGGCTCGGAAGAGTGGGGCAATTGGCCGAATACAATTGGGGAGAATGTCAGATTCCACTTCTGTCAGCCAGGAACAGAGCATTGAGGCTGTAGCGGGCACAGGCTCGCCAAAACTGGACAGTTGAAGGCTGGGAAAATGTAGCCTGGTCTGATGAATCTCAATTTCTGTTGAAGCACTTGGATGGTAGGGTCAGAATTTGGAAACCACGGACCCAAGATCTGCATTTTATCAACAGTCCGGTCTGGTGACAGTGGTGGTGTAATGCTGTAGGAAATGTTTTCTTCGCACCCTTTGGGCTCATTAATATGCTCGATGGTGTTTTAAGCCCCCAACGTACTCTTCCAGGCAGCGCTGCATGGAAGGCACTCCCCGCCCCCTACAGTTTCAGCCAATCACAGCACTGGTGCTCAATGACGTATGCTTTGAAATATAGCCAACACTAGCTGCTAGGGATTTTCTTTGCTGAACGGACACCTCAGCTAGCTAGCTAACTGTAAACAGATTGCAATGGTAGATTTTAGCTAGCTATTTTAAGCCAAGGTTAGCTCAAATGCAGTCAATCTGTTCAAATAGCTGTCCTGCACGGTGGTTATCCGTGCAGGACAGAGTTTACTTAGTAATGGGCTAGCAGTTAGCACTAGCTAAGTTCCAAGGCAGCCAATTCATGTTTTGGGTGGTTATGAGAGCGACTGAGTAGTGCTATTGCTATGTAGGTAGGCATTAGCCTATGTCTCCCAGTCTGCTTATTTAAACAACCACGAGACAACCTAGTTTTAAGTGAGCTGCACAAAGGCATGGTTGAGTGGGTGTCTTTCCAAAACTCCTTTAGGCATCCAGTTGTTGCTAGATAAGTTGCAAGACATCTACACATAGCAGCTAAGTAAGTTAAAGCAAAACTGTCGCCAAAATGCAATCTAGGGTCTTTTTGTGAACGTGCACGAGTCAAACTTTCGTTTAAAAGGATATTTACGTCAAACGCTGCACTTTTTAGATTGACGTTTGTTTGAGTCGAACTCCTTCACTGCAGGAGGAGGGGAAAAGTTGAAATCTAGCACCATGCTGTGATTGGCTGAAACTGTAGGGGGGGCGGGGAGTGCCTTCCATGCAGCGCTGCCTTGAAGAGCACGCTGGGGGCTTAAAACACCATCGAGCCATTAATACCAATCAGTCATCGCTTGAATGCCACAGCCTATTTTGAGTACTGTTGCTGACCACGTGCATCCCCCTTCAGGGCCACAATTTACCCATCTTCTAATGGCAATTTCGAGCATGATAATGTACCATGTCACAGAGCAAAAATAATCTCCAACTGATTTCATGAACATGACACTGAGCTCGATGTACTTCAGCGGTCTTCCCAGTCACCGGATCTGAATCCAAAGAAACACCTTTGGGATGTGGTAGAACGAGAGAGTCGCGGCATGAGTGTGCAGCTGACAAATCTACACGAAGTGCACAGTGCAAACATGTCAACGTAGACCAGAGTCTCAAAGGAATGTTTCCAACATCTTGCGAAGCCGTGTCATGGAGAACTGAGGCGGTTTTGAGGGCAAAGGTAGGCCCCATCCACCATTAGTACAGTGTTCCTAATAAAGTGCTCAGTGAGCCTATCTGACAACACTCACGTTTACAGTGCTAGTTCAGTTATGGGTCACTTATCAAATTTGATCTAGTTATGAAGGACACAGAAGGGAGACTTTTCTCAGTTTCCCATTTTAGGGGTACATCAAGAACACTGCATTAATCGCTAACGATTGTCGTACAGTATATTCATCAGATCTGGAGCAGGAGGTTTAGTAGGCCACCCACACCGTTTCAAATTTGTAAGATGGAGGAAAGGGAAGTACCACCAATGTGCACGTTCGACACATTAGACTCTGACCTTTGAAAGGACATGTCGTCACACAAAGTTCCTCATCAAATCCATCAGGACAGTCCTTTTTCCCGTCACAGAGCTGGGCTTGGGAGTGACAGACTGATGACCCAGGGCACAGCACGAAGGGGTAATTACAGATGGGGACATCAGGCACTGTAAAAGGAAATTTTTTATACATTATAGTCTTCAAGTGCATAAGTAAACTTTAGACGGTTTTAATGTCACACTCACAAAAATTAAATCTGCATTTTGAGTTTTAATGCCCGAAATCCTGACAAAATGTTACCCACCACCACCTACGACTACTGTGACTCCTACTAGTAACCCAATTGTACCTGGCCAGTCAACCCATTCTCCGAGCTGTCCTGGTTGCTGCTCCACCCCCTCTGCCTCTCCGATACATGTGGAGTCGCCAGCTGCTACTTTTCACCCGACAGCGAGGAGTTTCACCAGGGGGACGTAGCGTGTGGGAGGATCACGCTATTCCCCCCTCCCGAACAGGCACCCTGACCGACCAGAGGAGGTGCTAGTGCAGTGACCAGGACACAAACCCACATCCGGCTTCCCACCTGCAGACACGGCCAATTGTGTCGCCCTACCAAGCTGGAGGGAACACAGGGACTCGAAGCGGTGACCCCCATGTTGCTAGGCAACGGAATAGATCGCTACGCTACCGAGACACCCCGAGCTCTGGCCTTTGCCATCAATGTCTACATCGCCTTGATCAACTTCGCTCTCTATATGCTGAACATAACAATCATGCTGACCTGGTTTGACATCCCTGAGAGCCGTTATCACGTTAAATACATCACTTTCCGCCGTCACTTCTTTAATGCGGCTCCCATCTCGCTGGTCCCACAGTATCATGACATCCTCAAGCAGGGACAGCAGAAAGGGTTCAAAGGCCGCCATAACTTGACCCGAAATGTTCCACCTCCTTCCACCCAGATGCATTCTTCCCTGCAATAAGCTCATGGTGGAGAGGCCTGTAAACAGGTGACAGACAGTGCAGATGCTCAAGTACAGTAGGTATTCAGTAGCTAGATATTATGATTACACAATATATCAACAGCTGATCATTTTCTAACACTATTAAGTCGTACAGATGTAACGAGTGGGGTCAAATCAAACGGTGCAGAGGCCAAGCTGAGATTGGTGACGGGACACCAGTTGGTAATCCTTAGTTAGAAAATGCCAATGTCAGACCCTTGAGCAATCCTTTTTGATTATGAATGACCTCGAATGCCAAATTTACACAATTTGTCCTTGGGGGGGAAAAAGGGGGTTTGGGGAGTCCTAATCAACAGGAATACATCATTTTACTCACCTGTGTATTCACTGTTCCAGAGCAGACTATTAGCCCTTAGGTCAAAGGCAATGTTTTCTTTGAATCCTCGCCCTAAGTCAAGAACCTTCTTGGTTTCCCCTCCCAATATACTCATTATGAGAATACGATCAACCTCCACCCAGAGAAGCCCAGCCCTCAGCCAGTCCAGATAGAGGTCTTTGATTTCACTTCCGGTACGGTACAGTTGCTGTGGGTGACCGTTGTCAGGGGTGGTGATGCCGATGCAGGACTTGTCACATGACACCCAGTAAAGGATTCCAGTTCTCTGGTCCAATCTAATCAAACAAACTGGAGAGGATACAAGATTTAACAAAGAAGTGCTGCTATTAGCATGACGTCACTAAGTGGCAGGATGGGTACACTACGCCCCTTTTTCTCGACATGGAACCGGCTCAACTCGACTCAACTCGCTTCTGTGTCATTTTCCATTACCATAACAGCACCCCCCCCCCCAGTGTAGCTGAGGGGGGGGTACTGTGGGTAGGGCCTACCTTTCAATTTTTTTCAATTTCAAAATGTACTTTTAAGATAACTCCACTTTGACCGCTTTAGTATTTAAAATGCCTGGTGATAGCCCATGCGTGCATTGATGAGGCAGTGACGCGTTTCTCTGACCAATCAGAGGTCTGCATTGTTTTTGGTACCTGTTCCAGGTTTTTTGGAAACTCGACAAAGGTGGTGCCAGAAAAGTGGTAACAGTTACCAAAATGCCGGTACTTTCCAGTAATGGGAAACGAAAAAAGGGCGAGTCGAATTGAGCCGGTACCATGTAGTGAAAAAGGGGCACTAGCTGTCTATTAGATGCTGGCTTGATTCCTTTTCCCAGTGTCCCAATGTGCAAAGGTTCCCCTCAGTGACGGCATATAGGCCTCGTGTATGTACCAATCTGCCGAAATGCCACATTTGAAACCACTAGTAGCTAAATATGATGGCAAATGGCAGTTTGGTCTTAAAAAAAAGGAAAAATATGACTGTATGAGGAAAACTGCCACAAAGCCCGAAACTTTCTGAACCAGTCCAAGCTCCGTTATCTGCTAGCCGAAAACCTCAGTGCTTCAAAATACATCTAAAATGCTATATACCCTAGTTTAGCTTACTGAACTATAGCAACGTACCCACTGTTAAAAACACCTCACACGAGGATTTCTAACATTTACACCCTTTTTTACTACTAAAGTTTCTGGTCATCAAAAACCATTTCCAAATGTTACCACATTATATCTTGATGCATGCTCAATAATCCGGGTAAGGAAGTCACAGAAAGCTGAATCAGTGGGTCTGGACTCTGGACACAACGTTTATTGAGAGAGAAATATTTCATCGCTCGTCTAAGTGACCTCTTCAGTCTGAACTGACTGCAGGTATCCCCACCCTTATAACCAATACAGTGGCATAATGACCCAAACCAACGATTGGTTTCATATGCAAATATGGGGGATGACCATTAACTAGAGTTACAACGGCCATGCCTAACCCATCTACAGGCCACTGGCCTTATTCAATAACATCTCATCTGCTGTTGAAGGGCACGAGGTTTGGATGCATCCTTTCACTTTTCTCCATAAGGCCTTTCAAAATAAGTCACAATAACATGTGGGACTATTTTCAGTGAAATATATTTTCAATGAAAGGTATTTACCTGGGAACAAAGCGGGGACCTTTTCAGTTCTGGCGTCGACCAGGCTAGTGCGTTGGATCAGACCAGTTTGGTTGACCCAGTACAACCAATCTCTGTACCAGTCCAGATCAAACGAAAAGATGCCCTGATTAGTGGTGAACAGCGTGGTTTTGACCACTTCTCTGCCTTTAAACTCCAGCAGGTTGATGGTTGTCATCGTAGAGTACGCAAACTGCGGGTCTGTGGAACAAAACAAAAATAATAATAATTTTGGTGATGTTCAGCATGAACTAAAATACACTGTTGAGAACATTTAGGACTCCCACAATTCTTAGCAGCACGATATTTAACAACCTCACCGGAAAAAAAGTATTAAATAATAAAGAGCAAAATCTGGAACATTTTAAAGTTGTAAAGGCAACAGCCAACAAGCCTTGGTGCCTGAAACCAGAGTGATGGCAAGTGGCTCTCAAACTTGAAGATAACCCATTACAGTAATTAAAACTATTCCACATTTGGTACTTTAAATGAAAAAGATCTGGAAAAACACTAATATAAACCATTTTATCATCGTCATAACTGCAGACATTCTCATCTGGCCTTAAAAATGGTGGAATGAACTCCTGTCTTTCATCAGACAATATGGCTATAGGATTATTTCCTCCAAGAAAGGCCTTTTCAGGCCTTTCTTGGAGGAAATAATCCTATAGCCCTAGCTTAATCCACAGATCAACTCCAAACATGACTTGTACTTATCTGAGGATTTCTCCATTTAATCAGAACCTCCTATTATTACTTGGGGATGTTCTACCTATTCTGCCCTTGCATTATTTGCACTCTACAAAACTAGTTATGATATTATTACTAAACAGCACTCAGTGGGTTGACTCATGAATTTATCCACTAATTACTGAGTCTCTTGCTTTAGATTAAAGTCTACGCTGAAGGAGAAAAATCTCAAAACTCAATACTGATAAAAACGGAGAGAACGCTAAAGCTTTGTATAGTGATTACAGTTATGGCACGGTTAATTCTGTCATGACAAACTTACAGTCACATGTTCTGTCGGGCATCAGTACTTTGGCGTTGGGACAGGCGCAGGTGAATCCAACAGGGTTGGCTTTGGTTAGCAAGCAAAGCTGACATGGAGTCTTTGTACATGCAGAAGATCCTAAAGTGAAAGAGCGAGTGGAGCCATCATGATCAGAATGGAGTCATCTTATTCCATGGATGCGTTTAGTGACACCTGACCTCACCGATATTTAAGTAACCCGTTAAAATCGTCACCATTTCGATCAGATATTAAGAAAAGATATTCAGCAAAATACTCAAAGATTAGGTTGTACAGGAGGACAGTTTCTAACCTACAGAAAATATGAGTTTCTGCTTGAATCTTTCTCCCCCCCCCAATTGTACTTGGCCAATTACCCCACTCTTCCGAGCCATCCTGGTCGCTGCTCCATCCCCTCGGCCGATCCGGGAGGGCTGCAGACTACCACATGCCTCCTCCCATACACGTGGAGTCGCCAGCCGCTTCTTTTCACCTGACAGTGAGGAGTTTCACCAGGGGGACACAGCGCATGGGAGGATCACGCTATTCCCCCCAGTTCCCCTTCCCCCCTGAACAGGCATCCTGAACGACCAGAGGAGGCGCTAGTGCGGCGATCAGGACTCATACCCACAACCGGCTTCCCACCCGCAGACACAGTCTGTAGGAACGCCCGACCAAGCTGGAGGTAACACGAGGATTCGAACCGGCGATCCCCGTGTTGGTAGGCAACGGAATAGACCGCTACGCTATCCGGACGCCATCTGTAAATCTCTTGTATGTCTATATGGATGAAAGCGTCTGCTAAATGAGGAAATGCTAAGAGGTTACTTGGCTCAATGGCACCTGGAAATTCAAATGTGAACACAACAGGGTGTGACGGTTAATACGAAATATAAGTTAACAAGTCTGGTCAGAAAATTTCCTCATCGGCAAGGTAAAAATCTTCATCACATTACCCTCAATACCTTTTGACTGCTGCAGCTCATGGTAAACAATCAGCACAGGCGGAGAAACTTTATGGAGAAGCTTCTTCTGGCTTGGGTCAGTCTGAGGGGTCCGCCAAAGTCCATAACCGTCAACCCAGTAAAACCAGGTTTCAAACACAGCAAGGCCAGTGGCAGGTTTACCAGTAAACAGTCCAGTGAAGGAATAGCGCCCACTTCCATCCACCGTCACAGTTTCTATTGACTGAGAAAGATGGAGTCCATGCTTGTTTAGTGTGCAGAGCAGGGAAAAAACAAAACAAGGCTTATGTGCTCCAAACTTTGATATTCACCAGTTTCTGTCAACTGCCCTTCAGATTTGGGCCTTTGAATGATGGCTGCTACTAGGGTTGAGCAATAATTCAGTTTTGTGGTTCATTGACTTTCAGCGGTATTGTATTCAGATAAAGTTCAGATATTGTCATATTGTGACAGACAATTTTGCTGTCTAAATTAATGATTAAAAAAATTTTTTACCTAAAATTTCTCATAAACTGAGTTCAGAAGTAGCTGGAGTATTTGAAAACTAGTTTTGCTTTGGCGTTTTGATTTACATTACCAAACACTTCACGGAGAAAGAAAGAATTGCATACTTAAAACGACTTGGTCTCCTTCGTGTAACCCATCCTATTGTATAGGAGCAGGGGGCAGCTGCAGTGCTCGGGAACTAACCCCCAGTTCTTCTTTCCACTGCCTTGCTCAGGGGCACAGGCAGGAGTATTAACCCTAACATGCATGCCTTTTTGATGGTGGGAGGAAACTCACGCAGACACGGGGAGAACATGCCAAGTCCACACAGAAAGGGTCTGGGATGGCCTCGAGTTCGAACCCAGGACCTTCTTGCTGTGAGGCAACAGTGCCAACCGCCGGACCACCGTGCCGCCGTGTTCCATGTGTTGAAACTCAGTTGAATTTATAAGCATGGTATCTTTACTTATGTAAGCAGATATTGTGACATAATTATGTAAAATTCCCATTGATAATTGTATATACCCCCTTCCTATTGGCAGCAAACTGTGCTTCTTGGACACTCTCAGTAATACTGAGAAACTAGGCAGAGGTGCAAAATCCAGGTCCAGAAAGTAAAAGTGCAAACCATGTATGTACTCTACTCATGCACTACACCAGCAGATTCTAGTCAACGGCACTCCTCAACTAGGTAGGGAAAACTAGTTAATGAAACCGGCTGGTTTAGTAACATGGTTGAAGCAAATACACAGTTTGGACATTTACTTTCTGGACCTGGTTTTTACACCTCTGAAACTAGGTCATTGTACATCTTACGGGGTCCACTAATAGTTAAGGTATTTTTTTTTCCAGCTTTACACCCATGTGTTCTTAGAAGTTATACTTCCTTATCAAGCTAAATAAACCACGTTCCTGCATATTTATGGCATCCAAAAGTCATGAATTTGGAACTCGTATCAATTAGTGGCAAAATCAAGTCAAATTCCCACACATTAATTGCTACACTCTCGTATTACTGTTTCCCAATTGTTGCACACGTGTGGCAAAGTCGAAGTGTTTGTCTGGTCTTTTATCTGTTAAAACACTGTGGCCTATGAGAAACTGCATTTTTTGCATCTGTATGACAGGATCGTCAAATTGATTTGACTATGAAAACCTCCTCCGTCCTCATATACTTCCATATTTACCCTCCATGAACATCTGCACCTAAACTTTCAGAATTAGACTCATGCTTATTGGCCATGTAGGTTTGCACACACATGGAATTTGACTGTGGTTTTGTGGCTTTCTCAGTGTACTTAACATAGAGCAACAACTCGACAACACAACAATGCCTTAGTGTTCCCTTAGTGTACCTTCTTAAAGCTGCTGATCCAGAACAGTCTCCTGGATGCCACATCCAAGCTTAGACTATATGGAGACTGAGCTGTGAGAACCACCAAAGAGCTTCTCTCTGAGCCATCCATCCAGGACTTCTCCAGGGTCACCCTTTTGTCCGGGCCTACATTGATCCAGAACATCGAGCTAGCAGATGGGAAACAGGATTAGTGTTAGAAGAAAATTATTATTATTATACACTTATCCCTGGGCTCAAATCTGGCTCTCTGCAACAAAACAAAACAAAAAATCTCTTTAATTGGAGCAATACTGCACTGAAAATCCTGTCAAATGAATTCCACAACCCAGTCAAAGATGAGCTATCCAAGTCTGGTACCATTTCTGCCCTTGAAAGTAACCTACACTTATAACCATACAGACCACATGGGACTCCCCTCTTGTATCCCAGAGCAGAGAATAATTATACTGCTCGCCCATGCCCCTCCCTCTTTCTGTCTTTCTATTGGGCAGATATGTGGACTAGAGTCATGTGATTTGGACCGACGATGCCTGACTTTACATGGACTTGAGCCTTTTGACTTGAAAGAAATCATATCTTCTCCAAGCCCAAAAATGCTTTTAAAAAAAACATGCAGCCAATCAAATTTTCATTTCCATAATTCCCTTCTCTTCGGCAGTCCATCAAAAGATGATGACTGTGATGCAGTTTAAGCTTGGCAAGCATGCCTGTGGGCCATCAGGCCCACAGTAGAGCGACAATATCGTCCACATCTGTCACATACAAATGTTGTTTGAGTTGGTCCGTTATGTCTTGCATGGTGGACCTTATCATAGGCTTCTTGTCTCTTTTATTCAACAGCTGTTCTCGATTGCCTTACTGTGGCATGCCGTCTCTGTCTGTCCAGGACCGCTGTCTCCCAGCTGGAGTCGTCTATGCTGCACATCTTCATGTGGTGCTTGAGCACATCCTTGAAGCGTAGCTTCTGGCCTCCCTGCTCCTTACCAAAACAAGAGAACTCTGTGTTCGAGAGCATCTCTATGTAGATGACTCAGCTCCGGTTGCCAATGATCCTGGAGAAATGCAATAGTGCGCTGCTTCTCTTCAGCGGCTACCCTCTATGGCTCGAAGATCGGCGTCTCCAAAACAGAGCTTCTGTACCAGCTTCCCCCTCAGAAAACCCCCGAAGGTCGTCAGCCCAGTATTTTGGTTAATGGAGCAACTCTGAAGACCACTGAGTGCTTTAGCTAGCTGGGCAGTGCTGGGACAGATACAAACTCCTCTGACTTAGAAGTGGACAAAACAATCCCACAAAAGCCTTTGGTGCCCTCCACAAATGACTTTGGTCCCACCGTGACATCAGGCTGGCAGCAAAGATCAAGGTCTACAACACAGCTGTTCTCCCATCTCTACTATACTCCATGACCCTGGATCGCAAGCGCATCAAGAAGCTCACCAGCATACAGCTGCGTCATCTGCGAAAGCTGCTGCGAATCAATACTTTTGACATGGAAGTATTGAGACGTGCCGGTACTGTCATTGCTGAAGCCCTAAATAACAGCCTCCCAGCGCAAGATGAGCCGGCCACGTGAGAGGAATGCCAGGCAACCGCCTACCAAAAGAGGTCTTCTACAGGGAGCCGTTTCCATAATTACAGATCTATGAATCACTCCATAATATGAATTTCATTGTAAATGTCAATGCATGTTTATGCTGCAAACGAGACCATATTAAACCATTAATTCATCCAACAGCTAAACACTGGTACAGTGCGGATCATCCATAAAGCTCCAAAAACGACATACTGATCGATTCCTTTGTCTGAAAACTTCATTACTACCATTTCAGACACACAACTAAAGAACACACCACTAACGTTTGTTTCAGAAGGGCGTTTTCTGCTACACTAAAACCATGTTTTTAGCCTTGTAGTCAAGACCACCCAAGATGAGACCAAGTCTTGAGGGGGGCACGTCCGACTCAAGTGCAAGACTTTAATGTGGCAAGTCCAACTCGAGACCATTGAGCCAATGCTTGTGTAAAGACACGACACAAGAACAATACAAGTCTAATTAAACCCCGTGACTGTAACCAAGTAGTCTACCATCATAGTAAAAGTAAAAATTTCACTAGAAGGTCATTTATTTAGGCTTTTCCCCCATATGGCAATGAGAGAGACGTTTCAGATCATTTTCTAATGTTTCCGAGACATGCATAAATTAATAAAATTAGATTAGCCCGCACGTTAGCAATCTCCTCAGGGGAAGCGTGGTAGTTATTTCAAAAATGATCCAAGGTCTTGTGCTCAAACCGCTCTTGAAAAATTATCACAAGTTCAGTTTTCGAGAGCGGGTCAAGTCTGAGTCAAGGTGCTGTGAAAATGGAGACCTTCAAAATTCTGACGAGTCCATAAACGAGCACAATGTTTTTATTTTGGTCCAAATACCTTGTGTCACACTTTCCATACTAAACATCACTTCACTGCTTGTCCTCGACGACTTTCCGTCTAATTTTTTGACCTTACATGATCCTTCTGTGGTCACACAAATATTGCAGGGCGCCAAGACCTTGACCAATTGGTATTTGATTGCTTGTACTTTATACGTTGGTATTAGAGCAGTGTTTCTCAACCCAGTCCTCAAGGACCCCCTATCCTGCAGATTTCCATTGTAACCCTGCATAGGTAGCCCTGCTTGTACTTACTCGACCAATCATCTCGCAGCACTTAATTATGCAAGGTGTGCAACGTCTGACAAAATTCATTGCTGATTGGTTGAATAACTACAAACAGGCACCTATTCAGGGTTGCAAAGAGAATCTGCAGGATAGGGGGTCCTTGAGGACTGGGTTGAGAAACACTGCATTAGAGGCATTCTCTGTGTAAGAGTGCCAGCTACATGTCTACAATACAAATCGAGACTCTTGAGCAGTGTATGGAAATACCTCATCTGAACTGATCCTACCTCTCCACTGGTAGAAGGACCAATTCTGACGGCCTGATCTCTTTGCTCAGCAGTGTAGTGTAACCGCTCCCATCTGAAGCCCCAAAATATATTGCCTCCATCCTCTGATTCGTCCAATACAGGTGCCCATCAAGCCAGTCACAAGCTAGGCTCTTAATTCCAGGCTCACCTGTTGATTGAGAAAAGTAAAAAAAACAAAATAATTTTTTTAAAAAGTCGTTTTCCTAATTTGTAGGCATCTCTTTGCCTGGGGAGGTTAAATTTTCTAGATTATATAAATGTCATATTTGAACACGTGTATCTTGGAACTGAAATGTGCAAGACTTCTCACCTGACAGTGAGGAGTTTCGCCAAGGGGACGTAGCACGTGGGAGGCTCACACTACTCCCCCCAGTTCCCCCCCCCCCCCAATAGGCGTCTCGGCCGACCAGAGGCGGCGCTAGTGCAGCTACCCACATCTGGCTTCTCACCTGCAGACACGGTCAATTGTGTCCGTAGGGACGCCCACCCAAGCCGGAGGCAACGCGTGGATTCGAACCGGCAACCCCCATGTTGTTAGGCAATAGAATAGACTACCATGCCACCCGGATAACCAGAAAATATAAGCTGGAACTCTTAACTCTGCATTTCTATATTCAACCCACCGGAGTAGAGTATGTTGCTGCGCTGTCCGTCTGTCTTGTAGATGCTGCCTTTGCTGTCAGCCCAGTAGTACCAGCCTCTAGCTTGGTCAAAGGTCAAGGTCACAGGGGCAGAATCAGGGGTCTGGACCAGTTCAAACGTTTTGGATTTCAGATTGAACAGTACGATGGACTGCTTCTGTATCATCAGCAACTTGGCGGGAGAACCTGAAGAAATAGGTTTTGTGTCAGCTATGTCGGGGGCAAGATTGGAGTCAAAGATATATAATGTACATACGCTGGTTAATCCCACACAGGGCATTAACTTTGTTTTATACAAAGAAGACTGACAACATCATTAGTCACTGAACACGGCACAAGTATGGCTTGATACACAACGGGTATCATGGAAAACCTAGAAGAACTTTACAACCGGATAAAAAAATACATGCAACTGTTTGCAGATACAAGTTTCAGATTCAACCGGCTTCAATATATTAGTTCTAGAGCAATGTCTAAAATCATGAAAACACTTGTGGACTGGGATTTGATTTTTGGGATTTGACCAGAAATGTAGAGCGCTTTGAGTGGCTGTTGCAGCTAGAGAAGCGCTATATGAAATGCAACTTGATTGACTGATTGATTGATCTGATATTTGTTGTTGTGGTTGGTTTTTTGGGGGGTGGGGGGGGTTTAGGACCAGAGGGAAGACTGCCTTCTACTGGCCCACCAACACCACTTCCAGCAGCAACTCATTTTTCCTGGGAGGTCTCTCATCCAAGTACTAACCAAGCCCGCACCTGCTTAGCTTCTGTCATTTGGCAGAGCCAGGGCACATGTTAGCATGGCTGCCGAAACGCTAAGAACCACTAATCCATGTAAATTAAATCTGTGTTTCCAAAAAGCAGCGAGAGAATTTGGCATCATTAGATCATATCGTGTACCGAGGAGAAGATATGACAAGTTTACAAAAATACTCAATGTATTCAGTGGTACATTTGGCTCCGTTGGCTTGGATCAAAGTAGCATCCACTAGTAAATTAGTTAAAGAGTAAAAATACAAAATACTCCAACATATGTTATCATCATGGCAATATGCTGGTCACTAAAATAAATAGATATATACTGCCAACTTTGGACCATTTCACAGTCAATCAAACAGTTTGATGAAGCACTCGCTCCTCATCCCAACAGGAAGTTGGGTCAGACAGGAAGTGCCCTGCCCTGCCTTGCCTTTAGCCAGACATGTGGTGTTGTTGCTCAGCACGAAACCCTCTGTGCAGTGGCAGCGGTAGGACCCGACAGTGTTGACACAGTGGTGAACACAGGGGGGGAACGGACGGGCACACTCGTCCAAATCTGAGGAGGGACAAGAGGTAACAAGTAAACCATCAGACTGAACCACCATCATAAAAGTCGCCTGGTTCCTTAAATAAAGAGCCGACACGTGAGTACAAGCTAAGCTTCTGTCTGACAGTCAGGACAGTCTGGGCTAAGCAGCACCAACAATCCTCCACTAGAATATGACCACGTGCCCCCTTGCTCCTAGTTTTGGAGGTCCATCATACTAGTGTTATTCTCATGCACACAAAAAAAATATATATATATATATATATATATATATATATAGTGTTTTTTTTCTGAAACCGTCAATGGTGTTATAAGTGCTCAACTAACGAGGAGCGGAATATCAACACAGATACAGGAGGAAAACGTTGTAAGGCATTGCAGTACAGGCCTGTTTCGTGGGTCGTGCACATCAGCAGCTGTTGAATGCACGATGCACGAAACAGGCCTGTACTGCAATGCCTTAAAACGTTTTTCCTATATCTGTGTTGATATATATATATATATATATATATAAAAACACTGACACAGGAAAAAAAAGTTTAATACAATTTTTTTTCTGTATATGAAACCCCGCCCACCCCTACGACCAACATTTGCTTGTACTTGTTACTCAGATGTCAGCTCATGAATATTAATGAGGACTGGACCACTCCCCTACAGTTGAGACAATTGAGAATGAGTTTGCATGAAAGTATAAAAAAAAAAGACTTGGTCATTTACAAATAAAAATATTGCTGAATATTCTGCCATAAACAAGGTAATTAAACGTAATAAACATAAATTTAACTCTCACTGATTTTGGTCCAAATATATATATATGGCGTTTTTTTCCCAAAACCATCAATGGTGTTGTTATAAGTGCTCAACTAATGAGGAGTGGAATATCAATACTGATACAGAAAAAAATTGTATTAAACTTTTTTTTCCTGTGTCAGTGTTTTATTTATATATATAGTATATATATATATGTATATCGCGTTTTTTTCCAAAACCATCAATGGTGTTGTAAGTGCTCAACTAATGAGTGGAATATCAATACTGATACAGAAAAAAAAAATTGTATTAAACTTTTTTTTCCTGTGTCAGTGTTTTTTTTTAATATATATATATATATATATATATATATATATATATACTATATATGTATATTCGGACCAAAATCAGTGAGAGTTACATTTATGTTTATTATGTTTAAAAACCTTGATTATGGCATAATATTCAGCACCATTTTTATTTGTAAATGACCAAGTCTTTTTTTATATATATACTTCCGTCCACACTCATTCTCAATTGTCTAACTGTAGGGGAGTGGTCCAGTCCTCATTAATATTCATGAGCTGACATCTGAGTAACAGGTACAAGCAAATGTTGGTCGTAGGGGTGGGCGGGGTTTCATATTTTGATGATTTGAGCTGAGCAGCTGTATGTAAATGAATGTGTGATGACGTCATGAGAATCTGAAAAAAGATCAGCCGGGAGCTTTTTTTTTTTAAAACGAGAAATAAAAAATATTAACTACCTGATATGCTTTTTTTCCCCAGCAGAGGGAGACAGAACAAAAGGCATGAATTAATAGTTTAGGGAAAAAAATAGTGTTTCAATTTCTGTAGGACTAAGAATTTAGCCAGGGCTAATGATTAGCTTAGTCAGTGCTAACCCGAGTTGAGGACAAATGTTTTACTTATAAATTACTGTTGCACTCCGAGTTTAAATGATTTGAGAAAAGCAATGTGGAGGGACGTAGTTGCCACGCCACAGCTTCATCACCACCACCCCTCATCAGCTACACACCTTCGCAGACCGCCCCATTTGCAGAGACCTTAAATCCAGGAGGACAGTCGCACCTAGCTCCCCAGGGTTCATCCACACACACATGACTACAGCCGCCATTAGCCACGGAGCACCTACGACCTACAGGGGGGGGCAATACAAGAGACGAACACTTGAAATATATCAATTACAATAGACATTTATCATCTTTGCTTAAGTATAATCTTACCGATGACGTATAGTTTTACACCCATATGCGACTAACGCCGACATGTTTCGGCATCATATTACTGTTATCCACATGGTGTCAAGGAGAGGGGTGTGGCAGGACTGATGGTGGTGGATTTTGTGAAAAGGCTGGAAATGGCTGTGGTGAATACACATTTCAGGAAGAGGGAGGAACAAGGCGATGTATAAGAGTGGAGGAAGGTGCACACAGGTGGGCTACATCTTATGCAGGAGGCGCCATCTGAAAGGGATTGGTGGTGACAGGGGAGGACGTAGCTAGGCAGCATCGGATGGTGGTCTGTAGGATGATTCTGGAGACCAGGAAGAGGAAGCGAGTGAAGGCCGAGCCAAGGGTCAAATGGCGGAAGTTGAAGAAGGAAGACTGTTGTGTGGAGTTCAGGGAGGAGGTAAGACAGGCACTGGGTGGTAGTGATGGCTGGAAAACCACTGCAGAAATAGTGAGGGAGACCGCTAGGAAGGTACTTGGGGTGTCATCAGGACAGAGGAAGGAGGCCAAGGAGACTTGGTGGTGGAGTGAGGAAGTACGGCAAAGTATACAGGGGAAGAGGTCGGCACAGAAGAAGTGGGATAGTCAGAGAGATGAAGAAAGTAGCAGTAGTAGATTACTATTATCTAAATGCAAGCCTTCTAGTCTAAGAGCCATCTTACCGCAGGTTGCAGGTTCATCACTGCCGTCGGAGCAGTGAACCTTTCCATCACATCGCTCCTCGGCGCTCACACACATCCCGCCAGGACACCGCAAACTATTCTGGTTGCACTGACCTGCGGGGAATCGTTGAGGCAATGCTCAGTTTTAACGTTTAAACATGAGAGTCATTTCCTCCATATAATCATCCATCCATCCATCCATTATGCTGCTCTCAGGGTGGCGGGGATGCTGGAGCCTATCCCAGCAGTCATTGGGCGGCAGGCGGGGAGACGCCCTGGACAGGCCACCAGGCCATCACAGGGCCCACACACACACACACACACACACACACACACACACACACACACACACACACACACACACACACACACACACACACACACACTTTAGTACAGCCGAGTCACCTGACCTCCATGTCTTTGGACTGTGGGAGGAAACCGGAGCCCACCGGAGGAAACCCACCCAGACACGGGGAGAACATGCAAACTCCACACAGAGGACGACCCTCAAAGTTGGACAAGTGGGTTGGTATACAGCAGTGGTTCTCAACCTTTTTGGGGTCCTGGACCCCCTGCGTATTTTTGATCTACCCTGAGGACCCCTCCACCTGATCTTGGGGGAGGGGGGTTGCAATTTGATAGAAACAGCATTTTAAATTGCATTATAGCATTTATTCACTCTTTGGGGCCAAAATAATAGCTTTCAGTTGTAACTTAGATACAGTTAACAAAACAGCATTCTGATGCAGTAACTTTCAGATATATGTAACAAAACAGAATATGTATTCAGTAACTTTCAGATATATGTAACAAAACAGAATATGTATTCAGTAACTTTCAGATCTATGTAACTAAACAGAATATGTATTCAGTAACTTTCAGATATATGTAACTAAACAGAATATGTATTCAGTAACTTTCAGATATATGTAACTAAACAGAATATGTATTCAGTAACTTTCAGATGTATGTAACTAAACAGAATATGTATTCAGTAACTTTCAGATATATGTAACAAAACAGAATATGTATTCAGTAACTTTCAGATCTATGTAACTAAACAGAATATGTATTCAGTAACTTTCAGATATATGTAACTAAACAGAATATGTATTCAGTAACTTTCAGATATATGTAACTAAACAGAATATGTATTCAGTAACTTTCAGATGTATGTAACTAAACAGAATATGTATTCAGTAACTTTCAGATGTATGTAACTAAACAGAATATGTATTCAGTAACTTTCAGATATATGTAACTAAACAGAATATGTATTCAGTAACTTTCAGATATATGTAACTAAACAGAATATGTATTCAGTAACTTTCAGATGTATGTAACTAAACAGAATATGTATTCAGTAACTTTCAGATGTATGTAACTAAACAGAATATGTATTCAGTAACTTTCAGATGTATGTAACTAAACAGACTATGTATTCAGTAACTTTCAGATATATGTAACTAAACAGAATATGTATTCAGTAACTTTCAGATATATGTAACAAAACAGAATATGTATTCAGTAACTTTCAGATATATGTAACTAAACAGAATATGTATTCAGCTCTCTTATCAAAATACAATAAATTACACTTGTGAAACAGATGTAATTAGAGAAAAAAGTCCTGTTACCCTTTATAGTTTAGGTAGATAAAGGTCTCAGTCACATTTGAGTAAAATAATCCTATTTCTATAAATGTCATAGGATCTTTTTTTTAAAGATATTTTATTTTCACGGACCCCTTTGCAATGACACCACGGACCACTAGGGGTCCGCGGACCCCCGGTTGAGAAACACTGGTATACAGCAACATTTAACGTCCTCGTATTGGGTCTGATACGATTACGTTGTTGGTGCATAGGCGTCAAAACTCAGCTGATTATCAAGGAAAGACTGGTAGCAGTTTAAGGGGGGGTTTCGACAGCTTCCCCTCCGTTTACCGCTTCACAGTTCGGTTCCCCAACAGGCTTCACCTGAGCTTCTCATCACCGCACTACAAAGAAAGCCAAGTTTGTCTCACCGCAGCCCTGCTCGTCCGAGTTGTCCGTGCAGTCATCGTCTCCATTGCAGCGCAGCTGCTGGGGGATGCAGACGTGGTTCAGGCAGGTCCAGTCCAGCTCCAAGCAGGCGTCATTGGCCGAGCAGCTCTCCTCATCAGACCCGTTGGGACACTGGCGTTGCCCGTCGCAGCGGGCGGACTCGTCGAAACAACCGACGGAGTCCAC
This sequence comes from Lampris incognitus, assembly GCF_029633865.1. NCBI lineage: Eukaryota > Metazoa > Chordata > Actinopteri > Lampriformes > Lampridae > Lampris > Lampris incognitus. The sequence goes on from NC_079222.1 coordinate 6,643,768, forward strand.
GCAGGCAAACTGGCCAGGAGGGCAGGCAAAGGAAACCGGGGGTCCTGAGGAGGGTGGAGAGGTTCACAATTTGAAAGCCGTGCAGGGGTTAGCGCTTCCTGGCCACGGGTGGGATACGCAGGGACGTTAGAGCAAAAAAACTACTCTGTACAGAGTAGACGAGTAGGAACTAAAACTGACACATATGAGAAGTTTTGCAACAATTGGGACTTCTGCCAGGAAGAGTAAAAGGGCACAACACCCGTTTTGGGTGAGGAAGGTATTCGTACATTAGACTTGGAGCTCCCACGTGTTGGAAAGCAGCATTTTGACCATCGTGGTCTCCGTCAGGCAAACGCCAGTTTCGAGAAAATGGTTGTAGTCATGTCCATCCATCCATTATCCAGACCGCTTACCCTGCTCTCAAGGTGGCGGGGATGCTGGAGCCGATCCCAGCAGTCATTGGGCGGCAGGCGGGGAGACACCCTGGACAGGCCGCCAGGCCATCACAGGGCCCCCCCACACACACCTAGGGATAATTTAACACGGTCGATCCACCTACTTGTCTTTGGACTGCGGCAGGAAACCGGAGCACCCGCAGGAAACCCACAGAGGACGACCCCCAAGGTTGGACCACCCCGGGACTCGAACCCAGGACCTTCTTGCTCTGAGGCGACCGCGCTAACCACCGTGCCGCCCCCGGTTGTTAGCTTTTACAAGCAAATGCTACCCAAAGGACAGAACTGGTGCGCAGGAAACCCACTTAGACACGGGGAGAGCATGCAAACTCCACACAGAGGACTACCCCGGGACTCGAACCCAGGACCTTCTTGCTCTGAGGCGACCGCGCTAACCACTGCGCCACCGTGCCGCAGCCGGTTGTTAGCTTTTACAAGCAAATGCTACCCAAAGGACAGAACTGGTGCTCATGGCTTATGAATACTACAGGGGAATAAGTATTAATATACTAATATGTCTTAATGTGACGTACACAGTGACGTCAGAATTAGTCCAAGGAGCACATGTTAAAGTAACCACACTGAGTCCTTCATTCCTTCCTCTATCAGGCTATTAAACGCCGACAGTAGTCGTTTTAAATGACTTGCATGCTTTCTTTTAAATTTGGTTATTGTATAAAGCTATAACTTCTTCTTCTTGTTTTGCCGTCAGACAACTCTAAGGGGTTTCCAGGGCTTGCTGCCAAATTCATTGAATTGCTTCAACGTAAACTCATCTTACATAACCTTAACAGACGGCTAATCTTTACCTAATCGATTAGCTAACCCTCAGCCTAACCCTAAAATTAACCGGACGCTTCTGCTAGACCGGAAGCTTCCTGGCAGAGGCGCCACCGTCACCAGTTTTTAAAATGAAAACACGTGTTTTCATGTAGTGAGCCGAATCATGGTTTCACGATAGCCAGTGATGGATAGTAACGAAACGGAGACTCGCTCTCAGGGAAACGTCCCAGATCATCATCACTTGGAATAAAACTAGAATTTTTTTAAAAAAAGACATCAAAACACAGGTGTAATACCTGCGCATTCTGTTTCGTCAGAACCATCCAAACAGTCCCCATCTCCATCACACCTCCACTTAGAAGGGATGCAGCGCCCATCGTCGCACTGCCAGTGGTCCGGTCGGCAGCCCAGGATATCACCTGTAGGGGGCAGATGGTCGGTAGGGCCCAGACAGGTAGACAGGAGGGAATCAGAGACAGAAGGCGTTAAACAGCTGGTCGCTGGTCAGTCAAACACAGGAGGTCATTTCTATACTGCAGGCAAACCCCATCACTGCACCATCTGATTTCATGTGGTCTTCCTCCGTCTGTCTGGATGAAGGTGTATCAGTGAAACCAGATGGTGTAGTGCTGGGTCGCAGAGAAAACCTGCATGCACTGTGCATGGCCCTCCGTGGCACACGACTGAGTAGGCCGCCCTTGGTCTAAAGCAGTGTTTCTCAACCGGGGGTCCGCGGACCACTAGGGGTCCGCGGACCCCCGGTTGAGAAACACTGGTCTAAAGGGCCAGGGTTTGAGGAGACAAGGGGCGGAGGTCTCATTTTATATAGGACCTTTTTAAAGCAAAGTAAGCTGATCAGGTGCAGGAGCCTATGCTATTAGTATGGCGTGGTTCAAATCTTACACCGCTTAATCGAGATAAAACTGTGATTGGAGCAGTACAAACCCCATTTGAGCCAATATATTTCAGTTTTAAAAGGCTAACTATATGACGCACATATATCTAATCATCTTTTGTCAGGCTAACCAAAAGAAATTCATACAGGCAGAATGACGAAAGCTTATTTAAAATGTAAATGAAAGTATCATCAGAGCCCAATCATTCCCACTGATCTATTAAAACGTAATTTCAGCGATAACGTCGCGTGTGCGAACACTACAGCCCAACGCCACTGGGTGGCACTGTGATACGATGGATGGCGGAGAGGGACCGCTGTAAGGGGACAGAAGAAGAACAAGAGCGCGAGGACGGGAAGCTGGACGGAAGCTACTACGTGTTGCTATTTTATATATATATATATATATATATATATATAATATATATATATATATATATATTATTGGAAATTGTTCATATTCATGTACAGATTCTTGAAGAAAGTTCATTATAAAACAAACATGGCAAATATACATTCCATCCAAAAACACATAGGTATATCCAAAGTGCCAAAGGGAACAGTATGTAAACATCTCTATACAGTATATCAGGAAGTACATAGAGATTGAATGTCACATGACCAATATAGGGTAATGTATTATGAAAATAAGGGTACAAACAATAATAAATTAAAAACATGACATACACTAAACTGAAAATAATAAAACATAGTCCATCATACAAGGGGGGATTAATAAGGATATCAGTCTTCTGATTCAGTGGGGAAACGTTTTAACACCTCATAAATCTTTGGAGCTTTCGTATCGGTCATTAGCTTTAAAGATTTCAAGTGTGATCTAAATTCATTTAAAAAAAAACAACAAATTTGGGGGACGACTTAAAGTAGCTATTTTTATGAATAAAGAATTTGGCTAAGCAGAGGATTACATTACAACAGAGTTCATCCTTTTTGTTTTGCGAAATCATACCAAATGTTACATTGTGTCTAGAAACCAAATGTTACATTGTGTCTCGAAACCAAATGTTACATTGTGTCTAGAAACCAAATGTTACATTGTGTCTAGAAACCAAATGTTACATTGTGTCTCGAAACCAAATGTTACATTGTGTCTAGAAACCAAATGTTACATTGTGTCTAGAAACCAAATGTTACATTGTGTCTAGAAACCAAATGTTACATTGTGTCTAGAAACCAAATGTTACATTGTGTCTAGAAACCAAATGTTACATTGTGTCTAGAAACCAAATGTTACATTGTGTCTAGAAACCAAATGTTACATTGTGTCTAGAAATCGTGTTGCTAAACAAAGTTAAAAAACAGCTGGTTCGTCTCCTGCGGTTCACGTGAGCTGAATACTGCCAGAGGAGCGACCTTCGGAAATGTTGCTCCCGTTTGTAGAGGTCAAAGGTCACCTGAAAACACACAGACAACGCTACCCATTGTTCGCAATACAAAACGGACTGGGGCCGCCTTGCATGTATTCACTCCATCGCGCTATAAAGTCATTTATAATCACATAGAGTCATTATGTAACTGGCGCGATGACTCCTCCGTCTGCGCCTCAAACCCATGTGCGGTGAGCGTCGCGGCGCAAAATGGCTGCCGTACATCACCCAGGCGGGGACACCGGTTGTAGTTGAAGCGAGTCACCCCTTCACCGGAAAGCACGTTTGGCGTCTAAGGGCGCTGTTGTGTAATGTAACGATTATCACTGCCGTTTCTTTAACATGGCGGTCGGAGGGAAGGTGGGGACAAATCAGCAGAATTCCGGGTCAGGTGCCGCAGGGCCCAACACGAGGCCTTGGTATGTCGGCTTGTGGCTCGATTTAAGCTACACAATCATTGCGACTGGTCACTGGACATGAAACCTTACAGCCGCGCGTTTACAACAAACGCTAATAAATCCAGAATGATGCTGTAGCGAATTCGGGGGGCAACGCAACCACAGGAACTGCCGCGGCCGGGACGCGAACCCGTGTCGCCCGCACCGCGGGAGACATCGCTAACCGCTCGGCTAAAGGGTCAGACCCGCCAGCCTGCGGCCAGCGTGTCCACTTATCCATGCACGTTACACTACCCCCTCCTTCGGGAAGCATATCAGCTACGCTTCCCATGGCCTTACGGTTGCTCCACCCCACTTCTGGCAACAATGTAGCGAATTCGGGGGGCAACCACGGGAACTGCCGCGGCCGGGACGCGAACCCGTATCGCCCGCACCGCAGGAGGCATCGCTAACCGCTCGACTGAAGGGTCAGACCCGCCAGCCAGCGGCCGGCGTGTCTTCTTATCCATGCACGTTACACTACCCCCTCCTTCGGGAAGCATATCAGCTACGCTTCCGATGGCCTTACGGTCGCTCCACCCCACTTCTGGCAACAATGTAGCGAATTCGGGGGGCAACCACGGGAACTGCCGCGGCCGGGACGCGAACCCGTATCGCCCGCACCGCAGGAGGCATCGCTAACCGCTAGACTAAAGGGTCAGACCCGCCAGCCAGCGGCCAGCGTGTCTTCTTATCCATGCACGTTACACAATACCGAGCTTAGTGAGTCCAACACAACGTCAACACGACTTGGTGCGTTTGATTTTAACGTTGGCACGTTTCACGTTGACCTAAGCATGCACACATTGTTCTCACTTCTTTTTTTTGTGTCAAACTTGATAAAAACCTTAACGGCACGGCAGCAAAACGCACAAGAAAAATCGAAAATACGAATCATTTACCTCTGAAAGTTAGGAAATTGGCGAGGAAGACCAAACAGACGAAGCGGCGTGCCTCCATCGCCACCCGCACGGCTCAAGAGACAAACGGGCGCAGCCGCGAGCGAAGTGTTTTAGTGGCGCGAGGTCGGCTCATTTGCATAATTAATTGACCGCTTATTGTATTTCAACGGGTTTTTTTTTCTCCTGACGACGAATTCGTAACGTGTGACCCAAAAACAGGTTAGGCCTGTGTTTTGATTTAAAAAAGCATCGCTCTAATAATCTGCCTACGTCATACAAACTGAAAACACCGCACGACTCCTATTACTTTAATGTGAGACTATAAAACCTACTTATTACTTAGTCTTGCGCCACCTTACATAGAGAGCTCCATTATTTTTGTTAATGATTCTCTGCAAAATTATTTGAAAGGAACATGTATAATTTCATAACTTCTTTCGATTTTAAACTTATAGTACTTCCTCAGCCAAAGTAGTCCCAGTTTATACGACGATTTTTGTGTGCAGTTTTAGCAGGAGAGTCGTAACCATATGTTGATGACAGGCAAGCTTTAACAGTGGTATGTGCTGTGCGCATGCGTGTCATCCTCGACTTTAAATTAAGATAATCAATCTTTCAGCACTTTCATTTTCTTGCCTTGATTCTGTTTTGCATCGCTGCATATCTATTGCCGCCGGTAGGGGCGCTAATTTAGGAAACGCGCCTATGGGTCGTATTAGCGGGTATACGACCTATGTGGTCGTATGGGTTGGAGGACTTGTAGGATTTTACGTCAGGATGGGCAGTTTTTTGAGATGTGCAGACAAATCCAAGTCCTGCAGGGGTCCATATTCATCCAGTTACTAGGACCAAACAAACAAGCAAGCAAACAGACAGAAAGACAGACAAAGAAGCAAACAAACAAGCAGACAGACAAACAAACAAAGCACAATGTTATTGTAATTTCTCTAACGAGTCATTAACTGGTTAACTGAAACAGTAGAGCACATAAGTGATTGTTCTACTTTGAAGGATCGGCCCATCTTACACTACTGCTACTACTACCACACCTAAATCAGTTTGTGCCATCTTACACGATGGCACAAACTGATTAATCTGGCAAAAGCGGTGGTTTCAAAGGGAATCCATGGCCACTGGCAGATACATTAAGAAACACAAAATGTATACCAAATAATTTGATTTCAATTCAGTTACATCGCTTAGGGCATTTCAAATGAGAGTTAGAAAATGTCCCTGGCACGAGCACAGTTGCACCAAATGTACTCCTTGTCTTCACACATTGATTGTGAAAAATGTTAAGTTTGACCTCTGAATGTGATGGTAGACAGATAAAAGAAACAGATGTGTGTGTGGGGGGGAAGGGGGGGCAGATGTTTTACAGCTGCACAAAAGTTGAATCAGTTCATCTGGACACAAGGTTTTTTGAGAGGGAAATGTTTCATGACTCACCTCTTCAGTCTAAGCTGGCCTGTAGATGGGTGTAGACTGTGGAGTCCTGGCCTGACGTGTCAGTTCTTCTGTGTTGTGCGACCCAGATAGCAAAATTGCTGTGGCCCGGACCCGTCCCACACCAGACACTTTCAGCCGGCCCACATACCGTGTGGAACGATGGCACTTGGGCGGTCCGTTTGCCAGATCTGGGCCAGAACCAAGCCATAGCAGTGCTGCATGTGCCACATATTTGCCAAAGGTGGTCCATATTTGTTTTGTGATATTTGGGCCATATTCACCGTTTACCACACGGGCCACTTCTGGGTCACATTCAGATTACATGTTGCCAAGAGCACCGCATCTTCGCCAAAAAAGGCCCACATTTGATTTGGCATATTTAGGCCATATTTGCTGTTATACATGTGGGCCACTTCCGGCCTCACATCCATTTTGTCAGGGCCAGAAGAAGGCCGCCAGTGCCGCATCATTGCCTGAAGTGGCCCACATCCGGTTGGCCAGCGTATGTTTAGTTTCCCCGATGTACAAGTCACTGCATCCTCCTGGCACTTAACAGCGTACACTATATTGCTCTGTTTGCGCCGGGGGACCCGATCCTTGGGGTGGACCAGTTTCTGGCACAGCGTGTTTTGGAGTTTGAAAGCAACTGAGATGTGGAGTTTGGAAAATAACGCGTCTCAACTGTTCCGCCACTCCCGCCACATACAGAATCACCACTGGTTTATGTTTAGGCAGCTGTTGTCCTTCCTGTCTCTGCGATCGGCTGGTGCACTGTTTGGGCGTCTTCCTGGCTTTGACAAACACCCAGTTAGGATCACCACACTTCACCAGGGCCTGTTTCATGTGGGATTTCTCCCCTTCCCCGGCCGCTGTGTCAGCTCGGTTCCGGTCGTTATTTAACTGTATTGGTTATAAGGGTGGGGATACCTGCAGTCAGCTGAGACTGAAGAGGTCACTTAGGTGAGCGATGACTCGTTTCTCTCTCGATAAGCGTTGTGTCCAGATGAACCGCTCCAACTTCCTGTGATTTTCTTACCTGGGTTATTGAGCGTGCATCAAGACCTTTCCGGCTACAGTTTCCGAAATGCAAAAAAAGCCAAGTGTCACAATTGCTACCCCTGTTTAAAGTTGTCAAACCACGTCTGTATTAACGTTATATAATGTATGTTATGTAGATACACAGACACACACATGTGTGCGCACAGAGAGAGACAGGCAGACAGACAGACAGGCAGACAGACAGACAGACAGACAGACAGACAGACAGACAGACAGACAGACAGACAGGACAGACAGACAGACAGAGTGGCGAGAGAGAGAGACGGGGGGGGGTGAGGGAGAGACAGAGACAGACAGACAGACAGACAGACCAGACAGACAGACAGACAGTGGGGGAGAGAGAGAGGGGGAGAGAGAGAGAGAGAGAGAGAGAGAGAGAGAGAGAGAGAGAGAGAGAGAGAGAGAGAGAGAGAGAGAGAGAGAGAGAGAGAGAGAGAGAGAGAGAGAGAGAGAGAGAGAGAGAGAGGGAGGGAGAGAGAGAGAGAGAGAGAGAGAGAGAGAGAGAGAGAGAGAGAGAGAGAGAGAGGAGAGAGAGAGAGAGAGAGACAGAGAGAGAGAGAGAGAGAGAGAGAGAGAGAGACAGAGAGAGAGAGAGACAGAGAGACAGACACACAGACAGACAGAGTGGGGGAGAGAGGGGGGTGAGGGAGAGACAGAGACAGACAGACAGACAGACAGACAGACAGACAGACAGACAGACAGACAGACAGACAGACAGACAGTGGGCGAGAGAGAGAGGGAGAGAGAGAGGGAGAGAGAGAGAGAGAGAGAGAGAGAGAGAGAGAGAGAGAGAGAGACAGACACACAGACAGACAGAGTGGGGGGGAGAGAGGCGACAGACAGACAGGCAGACAGAGTGGCGAGAGAGAGGGGGGGTGAGGGAGAGACAGAGACAGACAGACAGACAGTGGGCGAGAGAGAGAGGGAGAGAGAGGGAGAGAGACAGACACACAGACAGACAGAGTGGGGGGAGAGAGGAGACAGGCAGACAGGCACACAGAGTGGCGAGAGAGGGGGGGGTGAGGGAGAGACAGAGACAGACAGACAGTGGGCGAGAGAGAGAGGGAGAGAGAGGGAGAGAGACAGACACACAGACAGACAGAGTGGGGGAGAGAGGAGACAGACAGACAGGCAGACAGAGACAGAGTGAGAGAGAGACAGACAGACAGAGACAAGGACAGAGTGAGAGAGAGAGATAGGGAGAGAGAGAGAGAGAGTCATGATATGTGTACGAGTCTGATGTGAGCAAACAAGTAAACAAATGAACGAACTAACAAATGAATGAATGAACAAGCAATCTCAAATTATACGTTTGATACCCATGTGGTGCATGAGACTGCTTTATAAAGCCAATATTAATACGTGATGCCCCCTGCAGGAGTAAAATATCCAGTACTGAGTGGGAGGTCAATGAACTGAAATCAATATGCTACAGTTAAACTCATATAAAATATGTATTTCTTTCAAAGCCCTTTGACAGAAACAGAGGGACCAGGGCTTTGTAGCTGACAGGCCTTCGGCATTGGTGTGCAATCATTTACCAACGCAGAGTAATGCATCGGTGTTCATTACACCATCATTTATTTCTCTGATTAGTCCTCTCCTGTTTGGTTGAAGGTGTGTTCATCAGTGAAATCAGATAATGTAATGTTGGGTTGGCATTAAAATTTGCCTACTCATGACTCTACAGGGCACATGGTGGAATATATCACTGGTTTATTGGCTACTTGTCTGATCTTGCAAAATAACCCCATTAAACTGTAGTCTGTATAATGGCCCAGGGGGCATGGTGCCTTAGTTACAATTTCAGTCCATCTGTGTGGGGCTTACAGTTAAATTCATATGAAATGTACCTTTCTTTCAATGCCCTTTGACAGAAAACAGAGGGACTAGTGCTTTATAGTTGACAGGCCTTCACCTTTTGTTTTGCAGTTGGAGGGGGGGTGGCTAAAAGACCGAGGTGTGAGGATTGGAGTGGTTGGGAAGTGGAATGAGGAATGAGAAGATCAGAAATGTAACTGGGGGCAAGATCATGCAGTGCTGTAAATGTAATCAATAAGATCTTATAAATTATCTTATAAATTATTCTGAAGTTTATGGGAAGCCAATGGAGTGATGCAACCATAGGGGTCATATGGGACCTACGGCTAGTTCTAGCTAGTAGTCTAGCAGCTGCATTCTGAACCAACTGTAGACGATTTAAAGTAGTTCGGTTGAGGCCGGAGTAGAGGGAGTTGCAGTAATTTAGACGGGAGAGAACGAAGGTGAGAACTAATCGCTCAATATCCTTAAAAGACAAAATATTTATGATTTTTGCAATATTTCTTAGCTGAAGAAAACAGGATTGGACAAGCTTGGTGATCAAAAGACATTCTGGTCAAAGATGATACCAAGATTTTTAACGGTAGGTTTTAATGAAGTGGACCAATAAACTGACCAAATGCAGTGGCAAAGTTCTCAGGACCGATTAAGAGAACTTCAGTTTTGTCAGGGTTTATATCGAGGAAATTAAGGAACACCCGGTCTTTGGTGGCAGCGAAGCAATCACGGAGGGAGGACAGCTGATTCAGGTTATTGGGTTTGGCAGAGAAATAGATCTGAGTATCATCAACAACCTCTCCCTAAATATAGGAAAAACTAAGGAGGTCATTATTGACTTTAGAAAGACCAGCACCCACCATACCCCTCTGACCATCAATGGTATGGCTGTGGAGAGAGTCGGCAGTGTTGAATTCTTGGGAGTTCACATCACAGAGGACCTCTCCTGGTCCTCACATTTCACTGCGCTCTTCAAGAAGGCCCAGCAGCATCTTCACTTCCTGCAGTGTCTGAAGAAGGCGAGTCTCCCCCCACCCATCCTCATTACTTCTACAGAGGCACCATGGAGAGCATCCTGACCAGCTGTATCTCTGTCTGGCATGGGACCTGCAAGGCCTCTGACCACAAATCCCTACAGCGGATAGTGAAGACAGCTGGAGAGATCGTAGGAATTGCTCTCCTATCCATCCAGGCCATCTTTGACGCATGGTGCACCCGGGAGGCTCTTAGCATTGTGAAGGACCCCACCCACCCTTCCCACTTGACCCTCCTAGCCTCTGGCTGGAGCTCCTGAAGTATCCGTGCTGCTTCCACCAGACTATGCAATAGTTTCATTCCTCAGACTATCACAGTCTGAACACTTAGGCCTTCCATAAAATGACTTTTTGACTGTCTTGCTCACTGTCCGTGTCAGTTGTGCTTGTGATGTTTAGGTCTGTGAAGTAATTCTTGTTTTTAATGCACTTTTTTGTATATTTATTGTGTGTTATTTGTTTTTATGTGGCACTGAGGTCCTTGTGAAACGCAATTTCCTCCCCTTGTATGTATGAGACATGCATATAAGGCAATGACAAATAATAGCATTCTAAGTCTAAGTCTAAGAAGAGGGATTGAGCTGAAGAATGAAGAGGGAGATCCAGAGACTTGAGCGGGACATTGAGCAGACCCACTGGCGCTTGGAAAACTTAGCATGGCAAAAGACAGAGCCTGCCAGAGATGTGTTTTCAAGCCCATGGCTCCACTGCACCATGGCCCCACCGCCCCCTAGAGGGCAGGAGGGCCAATACATGTGAACATCTGCTGCCCGCCTCCACCGTAGCAACTGAAGGGGATGTTGCACATTGAACACCAGCCAAGCTGTCAAAGTACAGAGGTATGGCGCAGCTAGAGCCGTACCTCCTGCAAGTCCAATTAGTGGCATGGCACAGCAGCTGGAGAATTGAGGAAGCTGCCATCCACCTGGCTCTGGTGTTGGAGGGAAAGGCTTTGCAAGTGCTCCTCAACCTATCCCCAGTGGAGCAGCGGGACCTCCAAGCCCTGACAATGGCGCTGGAGAGGCAATTCGGGCAACGACTTTTCACTGACCAGAGAAGGGAGCAGCTAGCCAGCCGCCGCCACCAAGAGGGACTGAGCCTGGGTACCTTCACCGCAGATGTGCAGAGTGGTTGCACCAGCATGTTCGCCTCACCATGCCCCAGTCCGTCAGCAAGGCTCTCTGCGAAGCTGAATGGGCCAAAGCAGAACCCTCGGTAAGAAGACCGTGGCACTCTGGTCCAGCCAAATGAGGAGAGGACTCAGGGACCGGCGAGCCAGTCGCCGAGCAGCCGCCGCTCACAAAACTCAGAGCTCCAGTGCGGCATTGGAGTGCCGCTGCTGCCAGCAGTGAGAGGAACAGGGCCAGATGATGCCGATGGTGCCGCCCGTCCATACCACCAGCAACAAGGGGAGGTGGTTCCCATTGACCAAGCAGCAACTGAGGCAGCAGACATGGCCCTGGCGCTGGTGAGGGTCTGTCTAGAGACAGGGCGGCGCCACAAGTGGAGAGAAGTGTCAGTGCTGGCGCCCGAGGTAAAGGCCTACCACTCTCAATGGGGAAACTTTGAGCTCCACGATGGGTTGGTGTTCCGGAGCTGACAAGTTCCCGGAAGAGGGAACTATCTCCTGCAGCTATTGGTGCCCCCATGTGTTTCGTCCCCGGGTTCGGTCCATGGCTTGGTGGGGTCAGTGCACTACGGGAACACCAAGACCCTCGACTGTTTCCAGGGCCAGTTCTACTGGCCTGGCTGATGATGAGACGTGGAGCTGCAAGTGCACTGCTGCGAATCCTGCACCTGCCGGGTGAGGCAGGAAAGGCCCTATGACACACGCTGCTTTGGGCAGTCTGTTCACCAGTTGGGTGATGGGGTCGTCAAGGGCAACTGACCCCTCAGGAGGGGGCTATGCAGCGACTGGCAGAGACGGTCGCTCTGACTGTCCGTGAAGCTGCGCTGGAGAGCGAAAAGGACTCATGGGACTGACTTTTAATGTTCGAGTTGATTGTGTTATATTTTTGCGGGTTCGGCTGTTCTGTTCATGTTTGGGTTATGTTGTTTTTTGTGAGTTTGGCTCAGACTGGGTAGAGGACTGTTGTTGACTGACTGACCTTAACACCATGACATGACAGCTCCCGTGTCCCGTACACCGCAGGACCCCGCGGGAGTGCTCTTTTATTTGCACACAGAACAGAATTGACAACAACTTTAACGATACCCTCCACACCCTCCCACCCCCATGTCGCAACTTGTGACGTCACTTTACGCATGGTGTAAACCAGTGGCGACAGGTACTCAAAATTTGGGGGGGGGCGCAATTTACCTTGGCACAGCACACCTGACAGCTGCTTTTATGTCCACACAGTCACAGAGGTATCAAGAAGGACGATGTAGCCTATAGATTCCTTCAGGGTTCGTAGACGGTGGATGATTGACAGTCGAGACGAGGCGTCGTGGTGGGTGTGAACATGATTGACAGCCACGAGAATTGTCCAATCACATTAGATCAAAAAACATTAAAACAACTCGCTGCCACTAAAAGTGGGAGTGTCTGGGGCGACACAGAACTGCGCCCCCTGGAAAACCTGAAGAAACCAATCAGACAGCAGCCTCAGGTCACCTGCTCGCCACAAGTTTGAGGGCTTACATAAGGTATGGTAGAGGCTAGTTCCCATCGATGCAGAGAACGGAAATGGAGTAGAGAACGGTCAACTGAGCATGCGCGAAATGCCTCTACCACGCCTCCACACGCCCCGCGTAGCATCCAGGCGCTAGGATTCTAGGAAGACCCGCCCCTACCCTGCGTCTGATTAGCTAACTTTAACCCTAAACCCGCCCTAACCCTAACCTTAACCCACCCAAACAACGGAGGCAACGAGTACTTGCGCATGCTCAGTTGACCGTTCTCTGCATCGATGGGAACTAGCCTCTACCCATAAGGTATGGTTTGGCCGGCGCCCCTCACCCAGGAAGTATTCAGACAGGAATCAACCAAACACCATTTGAACCCATATTTCATGGCTGCTGACAGACGCTCACAGACTGAAAAACACCTGTATTTCATAATTATTTGTATTATACAACTAAATTATATTTAACGTGTTTAAGTAGATTTTCATCTCTTGACGTTTAAAGGGGCGGCGCCCCGGCGCCCTCTACTGGCCAGCCGCCACTGTAACAGCCTCGATCTCCGCCTCTTGACTTCCACGCCGACTCGCCACAATATAAATAGTGTTTGTTACAATGTTACAGTGTTGCGGCTTCACTCAGCAGACGCTTTTATCCAAAGAGAGTTAATACAACACAAAACAAGGATCTACTCAGGGGACGATGACGCAAGTAAGGGCCAATAAACCAGGTTCAAATCCGACAGGACATATAGGTGTCAACAGGTATAGTGCATAGGGTGCATAGAAGCGTTTTGGGGTTTTTTTGTTTTTTGTATTTTTATTAATACCATCAGGTGTGGAGGTGGAACACCTTCTGTTTGTCTGACTGCCTGTCACTGTGAATCATAACGCGTGCGCGCGCGCTTGCGCGTGCTCATCCACTCCAGCTTTCACTTATGGGGCCACGTACAGGACGTCGTCGCCCTGCAGAGAGCCGAAGTAAAAAACTTTCGTTTTTGCCGAAAGCGAGGGGAGGGATGTTGGTGGGGGTTGGCGGGGGAGGGGAGGGGAGGGGAGGGGAGGGGAGGGGGGGGCAAAACCAAAACTCAAGAGCCGCGTAACCAGACGACTCACTGCTGATAAAAAAGTCATCCGGTTACCGCCACCTGCCGGAACGCCTCGCCCCCCAACGGACCATTATAATCAGCGAGGCGCAGAGAGCTGCAGACAGACAGACAGACAGACAGACGGGCGCAGCGAGGCTGCGGCACGAGACGACGACGACGCTGCGGGCCACACGTTTTCTGCTGCGGGGCGATGGTGACAGAAGAGGCGCGATGTTGAGAGTCGTAGCGCGCGTTCTGCTCATCTGTGAGTACCTTTATCCAGCCGGAACTCTGCACGCCTTGTCGTCGTGCAACACGGAGTTGTTGGCTGTTTAATTTAAAAAAAAATTTGATTTCATTTTAATGCAAATTTAATTTAATTTAATTCAAGTTTTTTTTTTCCAAATGAAATTTTTTTTTTTTTATGGATAACCCATTTTTCACCATTCTTTAAGTGATGGTGTCACTGGCAGAGGCAGCATTTCGCCTTCACATTGACAGACTGGCAACTTCCGCCACAACTCAGCTCACACACCTGCACCTTCCGCACCTGTTAGGACGTGACTGTTGCTTACCGTTTTACTGTGCCGGAAGTTAGGGTCCCACATGGCACCCGGTGTTTTGCCTTGCAGAACAAGTTGAAAGACTACACGATGCATATTATATTGTCTCTTTTGGCGGGGTTCAGTCACTTGCTTTTTGACTCAGTGACGACAGGTTGAAAAATTCAGTTTCCTCCCCAGGTTTTAAAAACAGTGACTCGTGAGCAGTGGCGCTCCCAGAACTTTTTCGTAGGGGGGGGGCAAATGGGGCCACTGAAAATCTTGGGGTGGCACACCAAAACCAAAAGCTATGACTGAATTTCAGGAATGCTGTTGCAGTGTACTGTATAGGCTAGCTGAAAACTGTCAATATGAGAGTTAAGGAGTCGCATACTGAAATACTTTGGTTTCTTATCTTTTACAGCTAATGCTACTAAATATATGATGTGCAGAGACCAGGGGTGTCCAACTCCAGGCCTCGGGGGCCGCAGTGTCTGCAGGTATTCGTTGCAAGCGTGCACGACACCACCTGATTTCACTAATGAGCCTCACCTCCTGGATCAAGGAGGGAAAGGAACTAGTGTAGTGCATTGGTTGCAACGAATACCTGCAGACACTGCGGCCCTCGAGGCCTGGGGTTTGACACCCCTGGCAGAGACTAATACCGGTACAGTTCACATTTTGAGTTCCACAACGGTTCTGTTTTAACGTGTCGTGTATCTGTATACATTGTAACGTGTTAGACCGTCCATTGTTACATTGTATCTGTCCAAAAATGAAAAATGAAAATATCAGAACAATAATCAGAACAATAATCTGCATATGCGACTTGTGGCTGGGGGGGGGGCAGGGATAGTATCAGGGTGGCCGTGGCCACCCCTGGCCACCCCTTGGGGGCGCCACTGATTCATGAGCCCCTTAAAAAGCTTCCAACTCCGTCGGTCTAAAGCGCAACTTTGGTTTTAGGTTTGATTTATTTCGGCGACAGGACTTCCGGTTTGTAGCTCTGGTTAACGTGGTGGCCATGGTTCGCTGTTCACGTCTGGTGTCGGAAATGCCACCCGAATTTCAGTCATTATCGGACTGATTTGATTGTCAAGGACGTTTCCTCTTGTAAGTAGGCCAACGGGTCATCCAGTCAACCATGACTCGCACTGTAGATATGCAGAGATACACACCAACCACGTATGGGAAGGTGATGGATGGATGAAAAAAATCATGTATATAGGGAAAAAAAGAGAGCTGAGTGTAATGTCCCTAAAAGATGCCGGTGTGTGCGGACCTTGTCATTCTGTATATTGTGTTACATGAGGAAGAAGAAAGGAGGTGGTGTGACTCTATATGTAGAAACCTCAGTTATAAGGTAGTAGAAAACATGTCTACACCTATTGATGACGTAATGGAATGCATTACCATTGAAATTTACGCGGGAAAAAAAAATGAAAACTGTTGGTGGCGCAGCGGGTAGCGCGGTCGCCTCACAGCAAGAAGGTCCTGGGTTCGAGCCCCGGGGTAGTCCGACCTTGGGGGTCGTCTCGGCTCGTCCTCCTCGTGGAGTTTGCATGTTCTCCCCGTGTCTGTGTGGGTTTCGGTTTCCTCCCACAGTCCAAAGACATGTAGGTCAGGTGGATCCATTATCCAAACCGCTTAACCTGCTCTCAGGGTCACGGGGATGCTGGAGCCTAGCCCAGCAGTCACTGGGCAGCAGGCCGGGAGACACCCTGGACAGGCCGACAGGCCTTCACAGGGCCCCACACACACACACACCTAGGGACAATTTAGTATGGCCGAGTCACCTGACCTACATGTCTTTGGACTGTGGGAGGAAAGAGGAGCACCGGGAGGAAACCCGTGCAGACACAGGGAGAACATGCAAACTCCACACAGAGAACGACCCGGGGCCTCCGGGTAGCATGGCGGTCTATTCCGTTGCCTACCAACGCCAATCCCCGTGTTACCTCCGGCTTGGTCGACGTCCATACAGACACAATCGGCTGGGTCTAAGGGTGGGAAGCCGGATGTGGGTATGTGTCCTGGTCGTTGCGCTAGCGCAGGGGTGCCCAACTCCAGGCCTCGAGGGCCCCGGTGTCTGCGGGTATTTGTTCCAACCATGAACTACACCACCTGATTTACCTAATTAGCTCACCTCTTGGACCAAGGAGGGAAAGGAATTCGTTAAATCAGGCGGTGTAGCGCATGGCTGCAACAAATACCCGCAGACACTGCGGCCCTCGAGGCCTGGAGTTGGGCACCGCTGCACTAGTGCCTCCTCTGGTCAGTCAGGGCGCGTGTGGGACCAAAACTGGATGACCCACAGCGGAAAGAGGTGGGGGCTATCGAGGATGCCGAAGACAG
This sequence comes from Lampris incognitus, assembly GCF_029633865.1. Taxonomy (NCBI): domain Eukaryota; kingdom Metazoa; phylum Chordata; class Actinopteri; order Lampriformes; family Lampridae; genus Lampris; species Lampris incognitus. Next base: position 6,660,579 of record NC_079222.1, read on the forward strand.
AATTCAAAGCTCAGTCTTTCCTAGAGCTGTAGAAGGGAAGGAGATCACTGATATTGTTCACAAGAGTAAGAACCAAACGTCAGCTGACCGGACCGAAATCGACGCGACCTTAGTTAAGAAAGTCATCGACGGTATTGTAAACCCACTGACTTACACCCGCAACGTGTCCTGCAAAACCAAGAGTACATCTGTCGCCACCTCAGAACACCGTGACTGCAACCATTCCCCAAGTCCTCTGTGAATAGTGCACGTGAGCATCGTAACTCTGGTCGCATATGAAACTGGTCGTTGGTTTCGGTCGTTATGCCACTGGGTTGTTTCTAAGGGCGGGGATACCTGTCCTGCAGAGGTCTCTTAGATGAGTGATGAAGCATTTCTGTGACTAAACGTTGTGTCCAGATGAACGAATTCAACTTTCTTTGATGCTCAGGCGCCAGCTCGACCTCAAAAAAGTTAAAGAATTGACATAACAGATGGTCACGAGCTTTGGGTACGGGTTTCCTCCGTAGGGTGTCTGGGCTCAGATAGGGTGAGGAGCTCGGACATCCTTTGGAGGTTTTCCAGGGAGGAGACCCCGGGGTAGACCCAGAACTCGCTGGAGGAACTACATGTCCAATCTGGCCTGGGAACGCCTCGGGATCCCCCAGGAGGAGCTGGAGGGCATTGCTGGGGAGAGGGGCATCTGGAGCGCCCTACTGAGCTTGCTGCCACCGAGACCCGACCCCGGAGAAGCCGCTGATGATGAGATGAGCTGAGATGAGATGGGTTGAGATGAGATGAGTTGAGATGAGATGAGATGAGATGAGATGAGATGAGATGAGATGAGATGAGATGAGATGAGATGAGATGAGATGAAAAGAGAAGAGAAGAAATAAGATTAGATGAGATGAGATGAGATGGGATGAGATGAGATGAGATGCGATGAGATGAGATGAGATGGGATGGGATGGGATGGGATGAGATGAGATGAGATGAGATGAGATGAGATGAGATGAGATGAGATGAGATGAGATGAGATGAGATGAAAAGAGAAGAGAAGAGAAGAAATAAGATTAGATGAGATGAGATGAGATGGGATGAGATGAGATGAGATGAGATGGGATGGGATGGGATGGGATGAGATGAGATGAGATGAGATGAGATGAGATGAGATGAGATGAGATGAGATGAGATTAAGTTAAAACTAAAACAAAACAAAAAACAAAACGCATGTTATCTCTCTTTAGACTCCCCGGAAGTGCAGAAATTGGCACCTGCTGGGTTTCCAGAATATTAAGAAGTCCAGTTCCAGTTCCTTTTTACTGCCACACAGCTAGGCCGGTGGAAGTGGTTATCAGTACACTTCGCTACACACAACAGCAGACGTGCAAAGAAGACAGACAGGACAGCGCTGAACAGTCCAAAGTCACGCGTACACATGTCAAGTCACCAGGCAAAGGACAAAGTGCCAGTAGTCCATATCCTAGAGGTGGGGGTGGGGTGGGGTGGGGTGGGGTGGGGGGGGGTGGAATTCAGTTTCTGAATCGCCTGGGGAAATACGCTTCAGTTAAGGCCCTCTGTCCTTTAACCCAGGGTTCACAGCGCCTCCCCGTGGGCAGTAACTGGAAAAGGTGGTGAACCGGGTGGAGAAGTGATTATTGTTTATTTAAAAAAAAACATATTGAGGATCCAACTCTGAGATTTTAATTTCTTTAAGTTCCAATGGTAAAGTTTATGAATTCTAATTGTGTTGTTGTTGTTGTTGTTTTTAACTGTTTTCACTGTTTTGTATTTTTAGAAATCGCAAAATATATGCATTTTTGCAAAAATGCAGTCATGATCCAAATTGTTTTGTCGAGGTGGTATGTATTGTTCCAGAGAGTACGGGAAAAATCCCAGACAATTAAAATTATGCATAATTATGCATAAATATGCAAAATGTGCATTTTTCTAAAAATGGCTAAAAACCACTTTACTCGGCATTTCAGATGATTCTGAGCAGCTTTGATTTTTTTCACCTATATAAAAAAGAAATGTTTTGGCATTATGCAAAATACATGCATTTTTGCAAAAATGCACTTATGATCCAAATTTTTTTTGGAGGTGGTAGGTATTGTTCCAGAGAGGACCAGAAAAATAGCAGAACATTAAAATATAATTATGCAAAATTATGCAAAATTATGCAAAATATGCATTTTCTAAAAATGGCACCACTTTTCTCGGCATTTCAGATGATTCTGAGCATTTGGGGGGAGGGAGTTGGAGTGGGGAGGGGGGGTTTAGGGGCAGGGGGAAGGCGGTTAGCTGGCAGGATGAAGAGGAGGGAGATTTAAACGGGTGGAGAACCAAACCGCTACATTGTAGCGGGGCTCTTCTAGTTGTTATACAGAAAAGAAAATACATTTACTTTAACGAGAACACCACATTTATTTCTGTTAATTTTTTTTCAAAATATTGACTCGTGTCTGACTTTGGTGACTCAGACGTACCAGATTTTAAGATCCCCGTTCTTGTTCCGATCCCACTTTTGATTCTAATGCACAAATCTTTCGATTTCTCTCACAGGGCCCCTGCTGTGCTCATCTTCCTCCCTATCTCCCCCAACTTCTCTTGCCACCACTCCCCTTATGCTCAATTCCAGCACGGCCAGCTCCCAGATCCCTTCTACCCTAAATACCACTGACAGCAAAATGACAACAACGAAGCCTGTAGCCCTCAATACCACGGCTGGACCCTCAACTGTGACAGCAAGCACCCAAGCCAAATCCTCTCTCGCCAAGACCACCATCCCAGGTTCAACTCGGGCCACGACTACCACTGCATCACCCCTAAATACTACCGTGTCTGGTAAAACCACTTCTGTAGCGGGAACCATGACGTCACCGACAGCTAACAGCTCCCATACCTTGTCTACATCAACCCCGTCTTCAACAGCCCAGTCACCGGCCACTTCTTCAGTGGTTCCGAGGACCACCGCTTCGGGGTCTGACCGGACCCAGACCTCTCAGACCACCATCAGGTCAGCCAGCACCAGCGTTACCACTACCACGACGGCCACTGCCACCATCACTACCATCTCCGCCATCACCGCACCCATACCCGAAACTACCCAATCAACAGAAGAGCCACTCAAGTCCAAACGTCTTGGTCCAGGTACGGTTAGAGTTAAAACTTTATTCTCTGAATTTTTTTTCTCCTGTCGGTACAAAAACTGTGTTGTTGCGTTGGTGTGTAGCACTGGTGCCTCGGCAAGTACTAAGTACCCAGCGAGGTCATCCGTTGTAAACAACCACATGGTCGATATGAAGGCAACTCATAAAACCAACACTCCAGCGCCCCTAGCGGCCACAAGGAGATATACGTCACTCCAGAGACAATGCAAGTTAAAAATTCGATTTTTAATTGGGAATTGGGGTTTAGAGTTTAATCGGGTGGGTTTTTTTCCAACTGCCATGTAAACGCCTTAGTTGAAATTAACGGATCTTAAGTGATGCAAGCATAATATGACAAACAGAGCTAGATTTTTCCATAGTCATCGGTGTTTTACTCTTCTTTGTAGACACCTTAGTTCGTCTTAGCCCACTTTCAGAGAGTTGGTTGTGGGTATGAACCAAAAAGGTAGGGATTCCCATTACCAGCATCTGATCCAATAGACAGAAGGACAACGTGACACAATATTGGCAGTCTAACCGCTAGACTAAAGGGTCAGACCCGCCAGCCAGCGGCCAGCGTGTCGACTTATCCATGCACGTTACACTATTCTACGGGATGAAAATCAGTTGAAAATTGATTCTCAACTGATTTTAATTGTGGATAGACCTCGTGCTTGAATGGCATTAGGACGTGCGGCTTCCCCGTACCAATATGGCGGCCGCGTTGACGCGTCACTCCAATGTATAGCAGCGGCCAATGCAGTACTACATGTAAATATCTGTGGCACTAGTGCGGAGGAGTCTATGGACGACGATTCAGAAGCTAGCTGGCACGTGTGAGCAGGAAAACACTAATTTCTCTGGCAGTGTTGTACACTGCGAGTACTTCGATCTACTACATTACTTGTGTAACCGGTTGTTTTCTTGCCCGGTGCGGGATTCGATACGGGGTGTGCTGCACCACAAGGCGACGTCACTAACCGCTCGGCTAAAGGGTCAGACCCGTTAGCTAGGGGCTAACGTGTCTTATTAGTAGTTTACAGTCGTCACCCTCCCCGGAAGCGCGCCCTCGCGCTTTGTTATTCCCGCGCTCCTAAGAGACTTCAGAGGATCTGCACACTTCCGGATCCCACTGCTGCCACCGGTTATTTTCTTGCCCGGTGCGGGATTCGATACGGGGTGTACTGCACCACAAGGCGATGTCACTAACCGCTCGGCTAAAGGGTCAGACCCGTTAGCTAGGGGGCTAACGTGCCTTATTAGTAGTTTACACTTGTCAGCACTGATTGCACACACACAAAACTATCAGTGAAGTTTTCCTCTGGCACTAAACTTAACCACTGCCTGAACTGAACTTGCTATCACCGCTAGTCTACACCGCCTCGCAGCAAGAAGGTCCCGGGTAGTCCCACCTTGGGGGTCGTCCCGGGTTGTCCTCTGTGTGGAGTTTGCATGTTCTCCCTGTGGGTTTCCTTCGGGTGCTCCGGTTTGCCCCCACAGTCCAAAGACATGTCAGGTGAATCGGCCATACTAAATTGTCCCTAGGTGTGTGTGTGTGGGGGGGGGCTGTCATGGACTGGCGATCTGTCCAGGGTCTCTCCCCGCCTGCCGCCCAATGACTGCTGGGATAGGCATCAAGCGACCCCAATTGGGATAAGAGGCTTGGGTAATGGATGGCTGGATGTAGCCATAGACTTGAAACGATAATATTACTATGGGTGCCAAGGGGGCATCGACTCAGTCCTGCAAACAAAACATGACATCCTTGATGCCAGTGTCAGACCTAATATAAAGTGTCCTCGCACTAATTTGGACACCGGACCACGACTTTCAAACCCAAATCCAGTTGCTCTTTTAAACAACGGCAATTGGATTTTAAATTTTATTTACACATTCTGTGTTGTTTTGTGAGTGTTTTGGCTCTGTCCTGATGGGCTGGGAAACAGGAATATTTTAACACCAAAGCCAATTTTTTTTTAAGGCTTCACAGTAAAATCTAACTCGATTTTGACTTGCATACACTGTTGGCAGTCAAGTAGGCCACCTGTGAAGATTTCCAACAAGCTCAATTAGAAATTACACAACTTCCTGTTTGTCTCAATCATTCACACTCTGTGGTGTCGGAGGGTTTTTTTTTTTATTATTCTTACTTCACCTCAGTTAGTCAGTAGTCACCCTTGATAAGAGCCCCAGTTAAAATACTAACCTCGTTCTCCGTCCCCCGGCTCGTTCATCGCACCTGCACAAAATGTACGCTGGGAAGAACCAGTCAGTTGTACTTTTACCTTTCATAAAGTTCAGTCCAAATGGGTCACCGGTAATCTGCAGTTTGAGTACGGAAAACTGAACTTCTTCCCACAACTGTTTTGCTATTTTGTCACTGTGTCGCGCAAGCAGACACACTTACACTCACGCTCTCACACTCACACTCACGCTCTCACACTCACGCTCTCACACTTACACTCACGCTCTCACACTCACACTCACGCTCTTACACTTACACTCACGCTCTCACACTCACGCTCTCACACTTACACTCACGCTCTCACACTCACGCTCTCACACTTACACTCACGCTCTCACACTCACGCTCTCACACTTACACTCACGCTCTCACACTTACACTCACGCTCTCACACTTACACTCACGCTCCCACACTTACACTCACGCTCTCACACTCACGCTCTCACACTTACACTCACGCTCTCACACTCACGCTCCCACACTTACACTCACGCTCTCACACTCACGCTCTCACACTTACACTCACGCTCTCACACTCACGCTCTCACACTTACACTCACGCTCTCACACTCACGCTCTCACACTTACACTCACGCTCTCACACTTACACTCACGCTCCCACACTTACACTCACGCTCTCACACTCACGCTCTCACACTTACACTCACGCTCTCACACTCACGCTCTCACACTTACACTCACGCTCTCACACTCACACAGGGTGGAATGGGGCGACTTGAGTTTCTGCCTCATAAGGAACTATCAGAGCAGTTGTGAACGGTCTGATTGACGCGTCGCTCCTTTCCGAGTTGACCTTTGATCACATGTCGCAGTTCTTCCTCCTCCGTGACCGCGTTAAGCACCAGGCTGTGGTTAATATGTGAACAGAATAGTTCCTCCTCACGCTTGCTTGTTTACTTAGCAGTAAAACGACTGAACATAAAATGGCGGCTATTTGAATAGAGGGAAGGGTCTGTGACTGGACTCTTCCTTACTTAGCCTTACATAACGTTACCGGTGACCTTTGATCTCGGCTGAGCACAATTCCCACCACCACTCTTTCCTATGTTTCTTTCTTTTTCTTTTTCTCTTATATCTTTGTTTAGCCAGGAAAATTCACTTGAGCAAGTCTGAGTCAAGGTTTGGACCTTGGACAAGAGCATATTGGTTGGTATGGGGTGGCAATTACTGCCTGGGTGCTCTTAAGCTATCTTTTTAGCTTGGCTGATTTGTGCGCTAAAGGTCCTGTGTTTCACAGTCGCCCCACAGCAACAAGGTTCTGGGTTCGAGCCCTGGGGTAGTCCAACCTTGGGGGGGTCGTTCCGGGTTGTCCTCTGTATGGAGTTTGCATGTTCTCCCCGTGTCTGCGGGGGTTCCGGTTTCCTCTTGGTGACGAAAAGTGACATACCTTCTATATTCTCTCTCTCTCTCTCTCTCTCTTGCTTTCTTTCGGCTTTTAGGAGGTATTGCAACCATTTTGTGTGTGTTAATCATCATTATGGTCCTGTTGCTTGGAGGCACCTACTACTTTAAGTTCAGGTGAGTCCAGGGATCGGCTCTCTATTAGTTATAATGGGTATCAGGGTAAAAGGAAAGGGGCATAAAGCACCAGGGTTCCATCTTAAGGGTAGGACATTTACGGAATGTATAAAGTATTTCCATCTAGTGTTTATTACTTATTAGGTATAATTCTTTTTTCATAGATATTACTAGGTAATGTAGTAGCACTAGCTTAACTCATTTTCATGAATTGTACAAGATGTTACATCACAATGTTAATAAAGTGCCATGAAGAAGTATTTGCCGGGCGTCCGGGTGGCGTGGCGGTCTATTCCGTTGCCTGCCAACACGCGGATCGGCGGTTCGAATCCCCGTGTTACCTCCCGCTTGGTCGGGCGCCCCCTTCAGACACAATTGGCCGTGTCCGCGGGTGGGAAGTCGGATGTGGGTACGCGTCCTGATCGCTGCACTAGCGCCTCCTCTGGTCGGTCATTGTGGCAGCAAAATAAGCTACATTATATAAAGTGCATTTTGTGTTTTATCTTAGTGTTTGAAATCGTGACGAACTCAAGTTTGGCCCAAATGGAGCATGCGTCGCGTATGGTTATTTTATAACTTTAACTTCCTTTTTCTACGTCAGTTCCCGTTCCTCACGTTCTTTTGTTATTTGTTTGTTTCCCTTCCTGTCCCCCCCCCCTCTCTCTCTCTTCTCACCCTCCCAGGCATGCCTCCTACGGCCGCATAATGGATGACAGCGAATACAACTCGTACGGAAACTTCCCCAACCCCATGTACAGCCCCTGAGCTCTCAGCCCTGCACAGCTGGTGTTGTGCAAATGTGCGGTGCTGTGCAGGACGATTTATTTATTTATTTGTTTGTTGGTGCGGCTGACTGACAGGTTGTCTGCAGTGATCCTGCAGAAAGATGTGATCGTGACGACATGTTCAAATCCCCAGTCAGAAACGTGTATTCGTCGTTTAACCAGACGAGATCTCGTTTCCCGCAGCCCACGGCGAACACAAAACCACATCTCCAAACTAAAAATCCCACAAAAAACCCCCCACAAAATATAAATAAATAAATAAATAAACCCACCGGATGCCAGGATGACTGTTGGAACAGCCGGTCGGCATGGGCTGGCGGTTAGTGTAGGCCCGCCCCGCTTCCACGTCCTGCCACACCGCCCGAGAGGCTCGAGGCAGGGACGTGGTCCCTGGGCCCACCGGATGCAGCAGACCGGGCTCTGCCAGCCAGACGCCCTCGACACACCTCCCCCGCACACCACACACACAGCCAAGGTTAGACGAGGCCGGCCGGCAGACCACCCTGCATGCATAAATAAATGTTATATTCAGATAACGTGTTGTTATGTAATAGTCATTGTGTCAAGTCAAGTCAAACGCAACCCGCGTTGCCCAAAGGGCTGTGCAGACCAGGGCAGGCAGCTAAAACACAAACACAACCTACACCGACATAGACGACAAGGCACGGCGGCTCGCTCAGTACACAGCAACGATGATGATAACGAGGGTCAAATTTTGTCAAGTACAGTTTTGCTGATCACTGTGTTTTGCGTCCTTTCAGACTTGAAAACACTCCAAAACGTGTTGTATTTTCTATGGCACCTCCGTGGTGTACGATCCTTTTGTCCATTTGTCTATGTGGCTTCAGTACGTAGCATGTTCTACCAAAATAAGAATAATATACAGACGAAGGCTGCTTTAAAACCAACCAAAGACCCACAAACTCGGCAGTGATTATGAATACTTGGGTCAAACTCCGTCTTCTAACAGTGAAGTGCTCGGCTCCTGCTTGCATTTCGCTCATTATTTAACCTTCGTGTCCAACGTCATTTCAGTTGCTGACCTTTCACCCCACGAATGAGAGTTGCACAAAACCAGCTGTCAAGTTAGAAACACCCCCCCACCCCCCCCCCAGAGCAAACTGTACAGACAGCACAGGGGGTTTCCTTGGGCTTCCTTCCTTTAGGGAAACCTCAGTATTCCCCTGTGGTGACTCTGATACGTGGCCGTGTAGCGAATAAACAGGGCCTGGTTTTTGAAGACCTAGTTTCACTAAAAAGATGAAACATTCTTTTCATTTATTTCTCCGATTTAAATACAAAAAAAACGTTAATGAGCTGTGAACATACTCGAAGAATTTTTAGGTCCCAGTTGACTGGAAAAGGACTCAACGTCACACATTTAATGAGTGACGGAAGGCCTTTGCACGTCCGAATTTGCAAGTCCGAATCCCCCCCCCCTCCTCCTCTTTTTCTCCCTAATTGTACTTGGCCAATTACCGTCCCGGTCGCTGCCCCGCCCCCTCTGCCGACCCGGGGAGGGCTGCAGACTACCACATGCCTCCTCCCATACACGTGGAGTCACCAGCCGCTTCTTTTCACCTGACAGTGAGGAGTTTCACCAGGGGGATGTAGCACGTGGGAGGATCACGCCCTTCCTCCCCCTCCTCCCCCGGAACAGGCGCCCTGACCGACCAGAGGAGGCGCTAGTGCAGCGACCAGGACACCCGACCAAGCCGGAGGGAACACGGGGATTCGAACCGGCGATACCCGTGTTGGTAGGCAACGGAATAGACCGCTACGCCACCCGGACACCTGCAAATAGTTTGTTATTTTTTAACAGAAAATTTCGCATGTTACAAAACAAATACAAATTAAAGTTTTATCCAGTAACTTTACACACCAACACCAAAAAATGTGCCTGCCCTGAATGTTTTTTGGGATGGTTTCGGTTTGTTACATTTTTTTTTTTTTTGCATCTGTCTATAAGCTCTCCGAGATATTTTTGTAGTTGTTGTAGGACTACGTAGTTGTTGGACTACGATGGCAGATTAAAAAAAAAAAACATGCAAAAAAAGTCAGACTTGATGTGCAAAGGCCTTGACTGTCACAGAGTACAGTCGCAGACAAACACTCTGGTTATGACTGCATCCATACAGACACACAGACTTGGCAACGAAGTCAAACTTGTGCAGATTTCAGTGGTAAACAGGAAACGTGTCTGAGTTTAACGGGACAGCCCAGACCAGTCAAAGGCTCGATCGTGAGACGAGCAATTTGAAGC